>NC_142682.1:427500-442500 GCF_964200805.1 Pocillopora damicornis | reverse complement strand
TTTTCGCTCTGTCGACTCTCAGAATGTTTTCACAGGTCCACAGTTAAACAGAAAATACTCGCTCAGTTGATTTGGACCTTGTGGATTTCTCAATATGAAGAGGAGCGAGCATCTCAAGACAGCGATCAGTTTGACTACAGTCATGATTCCTGTCTGGATCGTGGTTACTCTTTCTGGTGAGTTAAAATTCTTTCATGCGAATGATTTATTCTGTTGTCACTTCACTCATTATACCTGCAACAAAGGCATCTAGAAGTCAGATCTGTTTGGTTTTACAGGCCAGAAGTTTTTGTTATCATTCTGTTCTTGACTTCATTATGTCCTCCGACTTCTAATGCGCATTTTTAATCCGTAATATAATCTCATTTAACCTTAGTGTCTCCTTGTTCTTCACACATTATGTTCCTCTACCTCAGGGTTAGCTTGGAGTTTGCGGTCCCACTTTTTCATCGATCGGATCGAAAACTTACTTGTAGGAGCTTCTTAATTTAACATCTCAAAATTTTGATTTACAAAGATTTCGACAAAGATTTCGACACGAATATTAACCACCCTAATGCCCATTGCGGAAATATTTGATCCTTTGAAATATGTTTAGTCAGGACTGAAAGATACTTTACATCCTTAGAGTTGACTTAAAGGGGAGTTACTACATCACGGGCGACGAGCGGGGGATGAAGAAATGACCGAAGTACGAGTGGTCAGTTGGGAAACAAATTTTATACTTCATATAGTGACATATCAGTTGTAGTTGACGAAAACAATAGTGTTGTAAAGCCGAAATGTTAACAGTATACTTCGCTAAATAAAATGTGAAGCAATTTTTCAAAAGTGTTGATGGCACATATATCTTTTACCGCTGTATTAAACAACGGAGGTATATAAAAAGCTTCCCCCTCCTGTGTACTCCGAGGGAAATATCATTCAAGTGAGATTTGAATCGCGCACAGGCCTTGTAAACAAAGGGTTCAATGCAACCTTTCAGGCGATAGATGGAGATTCACGTAAGAGCTTTTTCTTCAGGTGTAGTTTATGAAACATGTATAGAAGTGTACTGAGCATGTACTCTATTGAACTAAGCGAGAATTTTGTTGAGTATAACCTGAAAATAATGAGGTAGACAATCTATGAACAGCTATAGTCTGTAGAAAGAAAATTGAATGTATTCAAGCCTTTCACTCGGACGCAAGCTTTTTATATTTCATGTCGGTTACACTGATATATGTTTAAACCCGTCAACATACGGAAAAGGAGCTGTAGACTGTATTGGAAATCAACCAGTTAACCACAGTGGAGTGTAAAAATCAATACTAAAACAGTTTTGGATGCCTGACACAGTCTCTGTTACTCTTTTCAGTATGCCCAGCAGATATGATCCTCGATGAAACATCAGGTTCTTTCTCCTCTCCCTTTAATCCAAGAAACTATCCATCCAACCAGACATGTAGCTGGAATATTACAGGGAAACAAGGATACCGTGTTGAGCTCACAATACCAGACTATAATCTGCAACGTTGTGGTGGCGCTGCTTGCTCGTGTGATTATATGGAAGTTCAGAACAGCTTCAGTGATGAAGTGCTGCCTGGAAAACTATGTGGTACACCTAGGTTTACTCCTGTAAAGTTTTATTCACTGCACGAAAGCTTGAGGGTGGTTTTTGTGTCCGACGATACAAACATGGATTATGACGGATTTGGGGCAACTTACAAGCTGTTGAACTACAGTCCTCCAAGTAAGTAGAGAAAACAACTTTGGTACATCTAAGAGATCGTATCAAGTGACACCGCTTGTTTGCTGCTTAACTGCCACAAAAATTAATAAAAGACATATACTCTTCTCTTCTACTTATTAAGGAACAGTAGTTAATCATGACCACGAAGGGGAGGGGGGATGGAGCATTTTGGTTGTTTACCAACATAATTTACCCAATCTCTGATATTCTGTAATATTCTTATATTCCGCCCTTAGTGGCAGCTAATTGGCAGTCAACTTTGTAATTTTTCCCATTTAAACTCTGTTGGTGACGACTGACCCATCTACTCCACCTCAAAACCATGATGGTTTCCCCACAAAACTCCCTTCATCCCTTCCCCGGGCTATCAGATAGCAGGTTCCTTACTACATTGGTCTGAGATCACCATCTTCAATATATTTTTTTTTTTTGCAATTGTGCACTGCCCAAAGTCAATCTCCTTTGTGAGTACCATATGCTTAGCTTCTCTTCCACATCAATCCATGATCAGTCTCCCACATTCACATAGACATTGTCATTTTTACAGTTTGTCCAAGGGAAGCAATTCCTCTCTCAGGCAGCGGCAAAATAAGCAGCACCAACTACCCAAAGAGTAATTACACTGCTTCCAGAAACTGTACCTGGAAAATTACCGCACCAGTTGACAAAAAGATACAGTTTGAGTTTACTGACTTTGCCTTAAGTGAGTGTTCAGCCAGTCCTTGTTCGGACTCTTGTTCTTATGTGGAGCTTTATGATGGTGGGTCAACAGGTTCGCCCTTACTGGGGCGATTTTGTCAGGGGTCGCCACGGAATGAGCTTCAGTTCTCGACTGGAAACCAATTGTCTGTGATATTTCATCCTGGACAAACAGTTGCTCGTGGATTTGAAGCAGAATTTTCAACAGAGACAAAAGCTACGAACGAAACAACAACAAGTACTGAATCAAAAATAAGAACTGATTCAAAAATGGCAACTACGACGAGTTGTAAGTACTCTGTGAACTTTCTTTGCACTGAATATTTCAGATTAATCAGACGTTTGTTTTAATTAGAACAATTAAACCGCAGCCACCAACCTCTTTCATCGTCTTAACCCTGAAATTATCTTGAAATGCTTTGCTCTTTCAGTGACTGGTTCCAAATAAGAGACAACATGTAAGCTCTGCCAAACATCCTTTATTACTTTTTTACAATTGCAATAGTGTGTTACGTTCAATGAACAAAATAATGTTGGTGGCTGGGGGGTACTTAGCTTTCAAAGAAAATATTTAATATACAAAGATGTTTTTATTTTAACTATCTTACTTCGAAGTAACAAATCTCGGTTCTCGCCAAAAGTACCTTAACCCTTAAAACGACCCTGTTCTTTGTGAGCCCATTACAGGCTGACAATCAGTTCTTTGAAATGATTCATAAGTGCGATAAATCCAAGGGGTGGGGTGAGGTTTGTTGACGACCTTCTATGGGGTTGACAGATTACATAAGTGACTGAAATTATTAGAGATCTTTAACCTACATATCTTTGACAATCAATGATCATCATATGCTATTACTAAAGTAAGCAGTTCTTAAAGACTTTCTAAACATTTTCAATTATTTGTAGTGCCAAAGAAATCCTTATCGGCAGGTGCCTCCGTAGGAATAGCATTGGGTAGTGTGGCTTTTGTTCTACTCGTCTTTATAATGGTTTACTCTTGCCATCGTCACGGTGAGTCCGTTCGCTTCATTTCCTTATGGGAGAAGGGTCTGATGCAACAATCACCTCCCAGTTCGTCCTGTGCTGGGTAGGATACCTTACTTTTGAGATTTCTTATGACGAGGATAGATGATTAGGCCAGTCTACTCCTTGAAATTTCTTTGAGGGGTGCTAAAAGTTTTAGTGGAGAGAACTAGTGGGCTGCATTAGAGGGCTCTACGAAGTCTCGCATTTGCCTCTCCTCAGGGGATCGTAGACACTTCCGGGAGTGTTAGAGGTCTTTATCTGGGCGGATTTTAAGAAATATTTTCCAAGGGCCAAACGTGGAACCCGCTATTATTTGGGAAGAAACTCTCTATGTCTTTAGTCCTCGGGAGAGTTTTAATGGAGGCAATTGGCATGGGAAGTAAACCATTCCTAGCGGTACCAAAATTCGAACCGTATTCCTCTCTTGGGATTCTGCCCTCAAACCTGCTCTCGACGTTAGAATAAATTGAAGAGTGCAACATCCCGTAATTTAAAACATTGCTTATTCAACAGTTAAAAAGAACAAGAGAATCATTTCTCCGAGTAACGAAGGCACTGAAATGGAAGAAAACCAGCAAAGAAATAAAAGCGGATGTGCACCCGACACCTGAACATGAATTACGACAACCCTAAGCTATTTGGATCAATTGTTTCATTTCATATATATTTAGGTCTTAAAAAGCCTCATTGGGTAGCAGTCAATTGATTTCTTTTCCTCGATGACCGCCGAAAAAACTCAAACGAGCTCACCTACCAGCCGCTTTACGGGATTGTGGGCTCACAATCTTTTCCATTTTCAGGGAGGAGTTTTCAGGGATAACAAAAGGGGATCACAACTCAAATCATCCCACCTTCCTTGTCCCTCAGGGGATGAATAATGAGCGGCCCTTTTGAGTCAGTTCCACAAATTAATTTAATTAATTCTTCTACCCTATGTCATGACAACAATTAACAATTGGTTCATACGTCAGTGTGCGTTCATCGAGATATGAAGCACGCGGGAAGTTTGGAGAGCACGAAAGATGCGTAAGAGTTGCTCGAGGCGTAGCCGAGGGATCTCGAGGGATATGCTTGCTGACGTCATGAGCGTGCACAATAGGAATATGAAGCACGCTCGCGCAATTGAATTTGATTAGACAAATTTACTAGATATGTTATAAAACGATTTGATGAATGATTTATCCAGTGAGGTTTAATTGGGTGAAACTAACAGATTGTGCGAAAGTACGACAATAGCTCGTAGTTGTCATTTAACCTGGTTCGCCTGGGCTCACAGTAAATGTTTGCGTAATTCGATGTTTAAAGTACAATAAAGTAGTTTTCAATTGAATTGTTTCGCTTTATTTCTTACTGAAATTGGCCATAATACCTTGCACCACTACCCCTACCGCATCCTTTCGGCGATGTACGTTGGATAACAATTGTTGAATATTCTTCAGTATAATGTAAAAAAGGTGTGAACAAGTCTGACCCCAGGATTCTGTAAAACATCCATGCTTGACTAGTTTACACTATTATTTGTATGCTGTGGCTTAATGGTGGAGTGGCACTTCTTGCGCAACATCGATGGAGCTGACATCCCAAATTCTGTGTCGAACTCTCTAAACTAAAGCGTTCCTCAGGTATGACAAGACAAACTTTATTATTTCATACTGACCTCATGTTTTCTTATTAAGTACAATAATAACTTGAACCGTTTCAGCGGTTTATAGAAAGAGCAGGTGGAGGGGTTTTCCTGGAAGAGAGGCTTGTTAGAAACTTTTCTCACGTGGAGGACTTACTAGAAAGAGAAGGGAACAAGAGGATGTTCAGGGCACATGTTCAGGGCACATGTTCAGGGCACATGTTCAGGGCACATGTTCAGGGCACATGTTCAGGGCACATGTTCAGGGCACATGTTCAGGGCACATGTTCAGGGCACATGTTCAGGGCACATGTTCAGGGCATATCTATAATTTCTTGGGAATTTTTAGTTAAAAAGTCCCAGCGGTCTAACCAGTGAAAGCCTGTGAAATTTTGGTGTTGCTCCTGTCTTACAAGATGCCATGCCATACAGGCAGCCCAGTCGGTTAAAATCTGCGAGAAACGTCTATTTTACAGGTTAGGATCGACAATTTCTCGAAAGTCGAAAGGATCTACCTTCACTTCACAGTAAACTCCAGCTCTCTCACCCACTTGAGAGGCGTCTTATGTGAGTTAGGATTACAATCCTGAGTGGCCTTCATTAATAACAAGTATCAAAAGTTTTCTTACCTACAGCATCCATATGGGAACACAACTGAGCTAAAAATCTTGCAATAAACTTGCGTCTCACAAAAAATCTTTAATTGCTAGCCTTAAACCAGTTTAAGAGATCAGGTGCTCAGAAAGTACACGGAGGAGTCAGTTTTAATGGAAGCTCGTAGTCCAAAATTCAGCTGAGAATTCTCTGTGGTCTCACATAGAAACCATTACAATTCACAACTTCTAAGAGAAGTCGACAGGAGCTTTGTCCACTTTCCCCTTTGGCTCAGATGACCTCGAACTTCCTTGCATTTGGGATGAACTATTTCTAATCCTTACTTGTATTTGTTGCAGTTGCCTCCTTGACTCTAGTGACAAGTGATCGTAAGTACTGATAATATTTTTATATTTCTATATTTTAATGAATAGTTTTGTTTCGTATTTAAGTCAACAGGGTTTCTTACTTCTTACTAACGGTAATGATTGAGTTGGTGCGTAGCACATTTTCAATTCGACATTGCTAAAACTTTTATCATTTTTAAAGACATGGTAACAACAAGTATAAAAAACAATTTCAAGTTCTTCATTATCCAGTTCTTTCGTCTACAGTAATAAATCGATAGAATGACTAAAAACTCCTCTCTTTTTCAGCCTTCAACCCTACTGGAGAATCCATCAATGCTACTAATGGTCACATTTCCAGCCCCAATTTTCCGACAACTATTTAAATGACTGATAATACTTTTAACGTTAGTTAACAATTATTCATCGAAGAGGAGGTGAATAGTGGTGGATATTTACCGAGCCGAAAAGTGGCGAAGTGAATATCCAGCACTTTTACCCACAAAGACAGGTAACTACTTATTATTCATTTTTTTACTATAAACCACACAGATAGCAAAAAATACGTTTACTCCTTACAATATACCGAAAAATGGTCGGAAATTAATTTCTTGGCGCGCGATTTAGGTAACCGGTTAGGAGGTGAATGTTAGTTGCTATTCAAAACCGAACCAGCCAATTAGGGCGCGAAAAACACTTTTCACTTGTGTGGTATTAATACTACTGAATTTAAAAAACAATGGATAAGAGGATAAAAAGTAGTTAGCTTTTTTAAGTTTAAAAAGCAAATATAAATTATTTGAATAGAATAGCTGATCTTTCGCCAAACGTGCCTTAACCCATTGACGAACTCCATGTCGATAAGCTCATTCGGCAGGCTAACAATCAGTTCTTCCAAATATTTCGGTGGTGCGAGCGTTTGAACGTTTTAAGCTCGCGATCGTTTTGAATGGTTTATCCGACCGGCCATGTTTGATTTGGAGTTAGAGTGGACAGTGGGGGTAAGGGGAAGGGGAAGGGTGAGAAAGGTGATTTTCACTCCCCTACCTCCCCTACCCCCTTCCTTATTTTTGACCGTTGACCGTCGACCGCCTCCTTGGTACAAATTTCTTTTTCTCCACAGCGTTCCGCTGCCGTTAAAAACAAAGATGGCGGCCATAAAAATTCTGAGCACTCGCCCGCCAGAATTACGCCTGCTCTCCGGGCTAGCGTAACATGGAATCTATTTGTTAAATAGATATAACCTGTACCCAGTGTAACAAGTCATGAGATTTACTATTTTCTTGTTATTTTTTTCAAAGGAATTTGATCGTATCTTTAATTATTTAGTATCGATTGACGTAAACATACCTACTGGAACCGGTTTGTTTTAATAAATAGATCATGCTTCTATGACATGATTGTCTGAGCATTTCTCTCTCTTTCTGTAATTTATGTTACCCGGCAACCAACAGTACATAGCAAGGGTTATTGTTTTCAATTGAATGGATTGAAACCTGTGATCCGGAAAAACTTCCGTCTGACGAATTTAAATATGGTTTGCGATACACAATATTTTTAAGAGTTTCAGGACTCCATATGTTGAGTAAGTATTCTAAATATGTAAAATCAAATAAATCGGACGTTCAATATATTTTCCCTGGCTTGCTGTATATTACTCTCATGACTGCTATGCACGATTGCATCCATACAAGAACTTGCACCAGCAAAGTCCAGCAGAGGCATATTGTGAAAATGGCGGCAAATTTGAACGTAATCGAAAAAATTATTACAGGATTCGCAATTAGATCAGTTCAAGAACAAGGTTTGTTGGGTATGAGTACTGTCGGTTGACAAAGAAAAAAGTTTTAGACTGCAGGTGGCACAAGAAAGGGGTAATAGAATTCAAGCTTATGAAGAAACCGCGTGCTATGTGCATGTGAAGTAGACTGAGGTCGAAAGGTTACATCATTTCTATTTTCGTCGACGGGAACGCGTTTGTTTTTTTTCGAGGTGTGGAGTTTCGTCGAGTGGAATACGCTGGCATCTCAGTGGTTGACAATTCCAAGATTCTCGAGGTTTTAAAGCACGCAGCAAAGCAATATGAATTCTATATGGGCATTGCATTTTTTTTGTGAGAATATGTAAGTGAATTTTAGTGACCAAAAGATACAATAGTCTTTGAGAAACGTGACCGAAGATGTGAACATCAATGGCTCTGATTTCAAATGTGTGATATTCCGATGGACAATAACAGAGGAGAAATATGGTTACCGTATATTGTTGTGATATCGTTCAATACTTTTGGCAGAGGGCTACTTGATTAACAGTCTTCCCCTCTGAACGCGAAAGACTCCAAAGTTGTTTCAGCAGTTCTTCTTATCAAAATGATGTCCATTTCAAAAATAAAGTTTGACATGCATGCGGTCTCGATACTGCTTCCCGGAATTTTGAACAAATTTTTTTCTTTCAATCTTTGTATTTCCAGTACTGTTTTAACCTAACCACCTCCTTGTGTTGAAATCAGGACCGGGTTCAGGGCTAACTCCAAATTTAACATGTAAAAATTAACATATTTTCCAATTCCTACGTACAGTTATCTCACTTCTCTGACTGGTGAACTCATCTGATGGTAAGTACTGTTAGTCGGCGGCATTTACTATTATTTAGGCAATTTTTGTTTCCCAAGGATGCTTTATGATCATCAGATATGACATGGGAATGGACAGATATAGCTGAAAGCATGAAACCATGAAAAATGGCGCCATGAATTGGTTAACAATTGCTCGAGCATCGTGCGCTGATGTCCTTGTTTGTGCTATAACGTGTCGATATTCGTAAGGGATGCATATGATATTCGTGAGGATGTTTTCAACAAGCAGAGCAGTCTTTCCTAAACTTGTCAAAGCATATCTATCACTGAGCATTCTGTAGACCTTTCAAGGATTAAATTTGTATATTTCTGCACGTTTTGACTTGACTGCCATAAATTCACCCATACAAGCTAATTTGAAGGCCTGTATGGGGTTAACTGATAAGGGACAAATGGCAAAAATTTTAACTGGCAACTGGTTAATCGCTGAAAATCTAACTGACAACTTACATTTGTGGTGGGCTTTTACTGACAGTTGGCAAAAGACCGGATCGCCCGAAATATCCTAAAAAACTGGATGTAAAATCAGGAAAGTTGATTTATTTTGTTCAATGAAAGTACGCTTTTTAATACGCATTAGTACGAGTACGCGAGAGTGACATATTTTGTTAATAATTACCGTATGGACCATCCACATCAAGGTCATATGTCATATATCGGTTGTATTGTCTTTGATACCCAACTCGATCGTCAGATTACGCCATGGCCGTCAATGCTGGTATTTTAAAAGCTGTTGTAAGCTTTTATCGAATTGATTCGGAAACGGCATTTGAGCGTCATGTAAGCCGTATTCCTATTAAATGTAAACGCCGTATGAACGCTGAAAAAGCACCTTATTTCATTCCTTGGCTTATGGAGTTGTCCAGCAAATATGGCCTCGGAGATTTTGATGTGAAACTTTATCCCATGGCTCCGAAATCAGGGGGGACGAGCAACTATTTTGCCTTAACTACGAACGAGCAATGGGATCTGGAGCTTCCTACCATACTGGCTGGAACAGGGGGCGAATTAAACAGTATGTATTGGAATGGTTGGGTATTTGGTATTGATATAAATGTATCAATTAAAAGCCTGCTCTGTAGTGTAGAACACCTATAGATACCGATTTATAAGCATTAAAGCATAAAGCGCACGTCTCTTCCAGATACCGTGAACAAAGAATCGTATGTACATGACAACATCACAAACACCGTTTCTGAGGTGAAACAACGGCACAGTATAAAGGAAACCACAGCAACAAACGGCCCTGAAGGAACTGTGTCTCATAAAATTCAAGTCTCACTTAAACTTCTCGAAGAAGGAATGCGCTGCCTGCACAACAGCATAGCTTCAATTAACAACGATTATCTTGAAGACATTGAATTGTCCACGTTACTCACAATTGTTGTGGAGAATCTACGCGTAGTCTCCCATTTTAAGGATGAAACCTTCACCGCATTGCCGTATTCCTAAGACTTTGGAATAATTACCAACCAACTATTTTACTCATGAAAAATCCTACTATCGTGTTCCCCACAGCACCACAGAGTTTGCAAGTGTCAACTTTATATATGCGACCGCTACCTTCAGAGGAGATCAACCCCGAGACTGAAAGTGCTATGAAAGAATCGGGAGTGGAAGCGTAGAAGAGGACAGTGGGGGTTTTTCCTTGCCCTACTTTTGAAGGATCCCCTCGTCAAGGAGAGAAGGAGAAATGAACTAGTTTTTACTGACAACGTCAGTAACGTCAGAGCACATTTTATGGCTCGACAACAACGACACTGGCGACAAGTTCGTTTTCTCTGAGGTAAAAAATAAAAGACTTGTCTCTATCAGCAAGCCTAATGCTTGTGTTTGTGTTCACTCGTTCATAGCTTTTCCGACTGCCTCAAGCTGATGCTAAGCTGATGCTGTCTGAGAGCGTTGTGGATCAACACGCACCCACTAAAAAGAAACGAGTCAGGGAGAAAGATATACCCTATATGACTCCAGAATGGAAGCAAGCCATCAGAGATAAGAGAAAATTTGCAGTTCAATTTGCAAAGGATCGCTCTCTTGAAAACTTTGAGCTCAAACGAAAATACAGGAACATTGCAACACGGGAACGTAGAAAGGCAATAAAGGCCTACTGGTATAGAAAATCGGAAGAGCTGAAATCTAAGCCCACCGAGTTTTTTAACACATTCAGGCCATTCATCAGTACAAAGACAAAAGCCAATGCTATATGTTTGAAATCTGAAGATGGTGAGGTCGAGAAAGACTAAACTGTGGTGGCTGAACTCCTAGCAGGCCATTTTAATACGGTGGCAGCGAATATAGGAGGCAACCATATCACCAGCCTAACCGAGAATGATCATAGGAACCACAGTAGTGTCAAGGCTATTGAAAGCGGTTACAAGGGGAATAAATTTGATTTCAAAGAATTTAACAAAGAGGAAGTGCAGCGTGCTCTAAAAAATCTCAATGTAAGAAAGTCGTATGGGTGGGATGTGATAGCACCACCCAAACTCTTTAAGGGAGTGACTGAAGGAATTGCACCATCCCTGACTAGACTTTACAATAACTGCATTGACTTAGGCGAGTGGCCATCTGAATGGAAGAAAGGCGAATGGACTTCTGTATTTAAAAAGGGAGACAGACAAGACAGATTGAACTATCGTCCAATCACTTCACTTATATGTGTGGACAAGATTTTTGAACACTTACTCAGCAAACAAGTGACCAGACATTATGACCCACAGGATGACAGCTTATAGAAAACAACACCGCTGTGAGACAACCCTGCTGATGTTGATTGAAGACTGGAGGTCTGCAGTGGGCAGAAAAGAGCTGGTAACAATATTAACTGCTGACATGAGTAAAGTATTTGACTCGTTAAGCTATTCACTCACTCTAAAAAAGCTGGATGCCTACGATTTTAATAGCAGTTCACTTGAACTGATTAGATCATTTTTTGATAGCAGGCTAAACAGAGTAAAAATAAATGGCCACACGAGTGAATGGAGAATTATGGAACGTGGTTGTCCTCAGGGATCGTCATTCGGCACTCTCCTCTGGAACATGTTCCAAAATGATATGGCATTTCATATCCCTGACTCAAACCTTACGCTCTATGCTGATGACCACCAATTATATGTGACAGGAAAAACCTATGAAGAAGTTGAATCTACTCTAGTGACTCAGGGTCGACAAGCACTGTTATGGTATAGTTACCTACGCTTCATAATAGACGCTTACAGGACATAGCAATACTAATGTATAAGGTAAAGAACGATCTAGTACCTAGCTACATATCTGAGATATTTACTCGAAAGGGTACTCGTTATAACCTTAGGAATAGTGACTTTGAAATACCACGATTTAACACTATACGCTATGGTAAACACACACTTAGGTATCAAGGACCATATATCTGGTCCAAATTAGAAAACGGTATGCGTGAACTACCAAGCCTTAGCATCTTTAAAACTGAAATCCGTAGAGTTGACCTGGTCAGCCTAGTGGAGGACAGTGGCAACTGCTGCAATCTTTGCAGCACGTGATTTTTTTAATTATCTGCATTGTACAAGTATTTTTATGTTATCTGAACATTGTTAATATTTCTAAATATTTTTAAATTTTAATGCATAGTTTATCGGCTATATTGTTACTTATTATGATACTGTACATAGTTTTTTATTAATTTTGTAATAGTAGGTGTCCCCAATTAGCTCTCTGAGCTAAATACATTGACACGGTAATAAAGATTTTATTATTATTATTAAACTTAAAGGAAAACTGTTCATTACAAGATATCAAATAAATTTTCTCTCTCTGATGTTCTTGATGGAACTATGTAGCTCCAAATGCAATGTCAGTGGCTGCTTTTGCAAACTTGAGGTCGAACTCAAACCTGTGAGCGCGTAGATTGCAAAATCTGTCAAAAGACGACCAAAAAATATGATGCCCATCTTGTCAGGTTTAATGGGCTAAGTCACGCAATTCGAAGTAATGTAACAATCACGAGCAGAGAGGAACTCACTGTACACCATTATAGACCGCGTGCATATTGACGAGATCATTACTGATGCTTCCGGTTTGAGATCTCACAAGTTCCCTCAAGAGGAAGTGGATAGAATTGGACGACTGTTGAAAGGTGACATTGCCTCTGACGACGAACACGTCGAAAATGAAGAGGTATCCGATGAGGATTCTACTGATGAACCTCCTCAACGTGCGTTTGTAAGCACCAGGTTGGGGAATTCAGCAACTCGCTTACAGCTGTTTTGATTTATAACCAGACGTGTTGAGGATACTCTTTGCTAGTTCAAAATGGGTAAACCGGATAAACGGGCAGGGTCACGTGTTTCTTATCAGCCGAATTATGAACTCTTAAAATGAAAATGGAAATATAATAATCACATTGCCGAAATCACGGGAACTCAATAAAGGAGGAGATTTACAGCTTTGTAGTTTTCACGTTCGTACTAATTGATATCAATTTTAATTTAATGAATTTAGTGTTTGTTAAGTTTATCTTCGATAACAGTCAGCTTTGATCTCCTCCTATTTTTAACACCTGTGTCTTTTTTTTTTCGGCTTTTACCTTTTTTTCTGACGTTCTTTTGACGTTTTAAGCTGTTTTTGAAATGTGTCAGTTGATTAGAGAAACAACATCCTTCAAAATCAATTTCTCCAAATTTATTCTACTATTACTCGATCATAATCGATCTACAAAGAAACTGCTTCGCAGCATTTGTATAACCCTTTTTACAGTTCCCGGCGCCATATTAGATTAGTAGCCGCGCACATACGATAACGAGGCTGGGGTTGATCCGGCGGTTCTTTCAAACAGCTGATCTACTGACATTTCACGTTCTAATGCACTTTTCAATGCGATTTCTCCCTTCAAAATGGTTTTAACACAACGATATGAAATTTCCGTCATTAGATGACATCCAGAAACTCAAAGCATTAGATCTCAGGGAGACTTTAAAGTCTAATTCAGAATCGGTGGGCGGAATTAGAGCCGACTTTGTGTCGAAAGTTTATACTGTGCTGATGTGACACGTCCTCCCATCGAGTAGAACCGAGAACTTCTTACAGGTATCCAGGACCTATAACAAAACCAGAGCGACTTCAAATACGACGCAACTATGGTAAGGATTCAGCCCTTTGATGGTCGAGCGATCTCCGTGATTTACCTGTGATAAATTTCATTCAGCTTTACGATTACCCCGTTGTGTCCAAACGAAAATATCGCCACATCGTGTTGAGAGGAACGCATCACGATGAGCTGAAATCCTATCAGTTCTTCTTCGAAGAAAACGTGAAAAAACTGGAGGGCAAAATTTTTTAAAACAAAACTTATGTAAGGGAAAATGTTTTCACTCGATGAAGAAAACACCTTACAGAGCTGTTCTGGAGTTCTCACCTATGTGTGATGTGTTACGCGCAGCGTGTACGTACTCTGCTGTTCTCGGTCTCCAAGTAAAAGGAAAATGCAACCACATCGGAGGAGTGCTGTTTGTTTTTGAGGATTTTACAAGAAGAAGGTTCCAAAATAACCCAAAGCCATTAACCAGCACGCCGCGGCTCTCAGTGTGAGTGATACCCCGCAACCAAAGAGTGGCAGCGAAGCCAATCGACAAAGTATTGATTAGAAAGATTCCAGTTTTTCAATAATAATCACGGAGGAAAACAAATTCAAAATTTACAACAGTATAAAAGGTTTGGAATTCGCTCTTTTTTTAAATAGAAATACAATGCGCTTACGACCATATCTCGCGGACGACCATACCTCGAGGACGACCATACCTCGAGGACGACCATACCTCGAGGACGACCATACCTCGAGGACGACCATACCTCGAGGACGACCATATCTCGAGGACGACCATATCTCGAGGACGACCATATCTCGAGGACGACCATATCTCGAGGACGACCATATCTCGCGGACGACCATATCTCGAGGACGACCATACCTCGAGGACGACCATATCTCGAGGACGACCATACCTCGAGGACGACCATATCTCGAGGACGACCATATCTCGAGGACGACCATATCTCGAGGACGACCATATCTCGAGGACGACCATATCTCGCGGACGACCATATCTCGAGGACGACCATACCTCGAGGACGACCATATCTCGAGGACGACCATACCTCGAGGACGACCATATCTCGAGGACGACCATACCTCGAGGACGACCATATCTCGCGGACGACCATATCTCGAGGACGACCATATCTCGAGGACGACCATACCTCGAGGACGACCATACCTCGAGGACGACCATACCTCGAGGACGACCATACCTCGCGGACGACCATATCTCGCGGACGAGAAGGAGTCAAGTGGGATTCCTCTCCTCCCCTC
>NC_142682.1:335000-420000 GCF_964200805.1 Pocillopora damicornis | reverse complement strand
AACAAGTTAAAAATCAGCTCAGAATTCTTTGTGGTATAAATAGAGCTATCGCAGCTTAGGGAGTTTTCTATGCTGTCCCCTTTTGCTCAGATGACCTCAAACTTTTTAGCATCTGGGATGAACTGTTTCTACTACTTACGTTGAGACACGTGTTCACATGTTCGTTCTTTGTATTTGTTGCAGTTGCCTCCCTGACTCTGGTGACAAGTGATCGTAAGTATAAATGTTCGTCTTACATGTCTACATTTTAATCGACAGTTTTCGTCTTAAGTCAACTAGAATTCTCATTCTTAGTAAAGATATGGTATCGAAGGTGCTAATTTGCAATAAATTTTCAATTTCTATTTCCTTAAATTCTTTTGTTTGCAGTAAGAAACCAACAGAGTAACTGAAAGATGTGTTTCTTTTTCAGCCTGCACCCTTCTTGGAGAATCCATTAATGCTAGTAGTGGTCACATTTCCAGCCCCAACTTTCCCAACAACTATGATCAAAACAAGATTTGTACCTGGAATATCACAGTACCCAGTGGGAAAATCATCAAACTGACCTTCTTGAACTTTACCCTGGTAGCAGGCGAAAACGATGACTGTGCTGGAGCGGCAGCAGATAGTGCCCGAGTCTTTATCACAGACGATGCTTCTCATGGAGGAAAACCTGATGACTTTAAGATCTGTGGTCAAAAGCTTCCCCCTCCTGTGTACTCCGAGGGAAATGCCATTCAAGTGAGATTTGAATCTCGTGCCGGCCTTGTAAACAAAGGGTTCAATGCAACCTTTGAGGCAATAGATGGAGATTCACGTAAGAGCTTTTTCTTCAGGGGTACTTTATGAAGGAAGTATAGAGGTGTACCGAGCATATACACTATTGAGCTAAGCGACAATGTTGTTGAGTATAGCCTGAAAATAATGAGGTAGACAATCTTTGAACAGCTATAGTCTGTAGAAAGAAAATTGAATGTATTCAAGCCTTTAACTCGGATGCAAGCTATTTATATTTCATGTCCGCTACATTGATTTATTTTAAACCCGTCAACATACGAAAAAGGAGCTATAGGTATTAAAAATCAACCAGTTAACCACAGCGGAGTGTAAAATTAAAACTAAAACACGTTTTGAAGCTTGACACAGTCTTTGTTCCTTTTTTCAGCGTGCCCAGCAGATATGATCCTCGATGAAACTTCAGGTTCTTTCTCCTCTCCCTTTAATCCAAGAAACTATCCATTCAACCAGACATGTAGCTGGAATATTACAGGGAAACAAGGATACCGTGTTGAGCTCACAATACCAGACTATAATCTTGAACGTTGTGGTGGCGCTGCCTGCTCGTGTGATTATATGGAAGTTCAGAATAGCTTTAGTAATCAAGCGCTGCCTGCAAAACTATGTGGTACACCAAGGTTTATTCCTGTAAAGTTTTATTCACTGCACGAAAGCTTGAGGGTGGTGTTTGTGTCCGATGATACAAACATGGATTATGACGGATTTGGGGCAACTTACAAGCTGTTGAACTACAGTCCTCCAAGTAAGTAGAGAAAACAACTTCCTAAGATCTAAGAGTTCTCTGAGAGAATGTGTTACATGCAATAAACTCACCCACGCAAGTAATAATAAGGAGCTTAGTCAATAAGAGTGGAGGTTCTCTCTGTTATCAACTCAGGATGAATGCGAACATCTCTGATGTATAGTGTAAGCGGTGATGTACTGAGAAGCCATGCCAACCTTAATTGAATAAAGGTAGTAGGTTTCCAAAGAAACTGTGGTGCTGCGTCGGTCGCGGAGTATAAGAAGATAATTTGGTTTCATTAACTGAGTTGACAATGTAAATTGGTCACCGTAACGAGTTTCAAATATTCATATTATTGCCTTGGGGCTACTCCCTTGTAAAAGCCATACTGGAATATATCACCGTAAAGGGTATGGTTTTGAGCCGCTTTGGTTTGTATAGACTTTGACCATTAGTCGAGTCAACAGTTGTATGGTAAGCATTTCGATTGGTTGTTATTTATCAGCTATTGGAGAACAGAGGCATAAATGACATCACCATTTACGACAGTTTGCTTCTTCACCGTATATGAAACAATTAGATTCCACATTGCCGTGTGTCTGTTGAGAAAGAGATGCCAGATGATGTCAAACTGTGGTCATCAGTGACACTTGGCTGCGCCTCGTGTGCCACTTTTTTGTTCTTACCATGCGGATTTTGACGGAATCTGTGAAGGAAACTATATATCTATCACCAATCCATGTTCATTCTGGCCTATTCCCAGAGTTCTAGTTAGTCAAACAGAGCGAAACAGACAGAGGCAAAATAGTAGTGGCGTAGTAAAAAAGAGAGTGAGGTTTGGGTCTAGTCGGGAAAAGAAGAAGTTAATTACACAACATGACCCACCTCTCCCTCGTTTTTTCACTCCTCTGTTACTCTCACGCAGTTCAATATGGCATTGTGTTTTACCAACTGAACGCCTGAAACAGCCTATGCTTCTTCTCCCACACTCACATGCTTTTTTTATTGTACACAGTTTGTCCCAAGGAAGCAATTCCTCTCTCAGGCAGCGGAAAAATAAGCAGCACAAACTACCCAAAGAGTAACTACACTGCGTCCAGAAATTGTACCTGGAACATTACCGCGCCAGCTGACAAAATTGTAAAGTTTACGTTTACTGACTTTGTCTTAAGTGAGTGTTCAGCCAATCCTTGTTCGGACTCTTGTTCTTATGTGGAGCTTTATGATGGTGGTTCAACAAGTTCTCGTTTGCTGGGGCGATTTTGTCAGGGGTCGTCTTGGAATAAGTCTCATTTCTCGAATGGAAGCCAAATGTTTGTGATGTTCCATCCCGGACAAACAGTTGCTCGTGGTTTTGAAGCAGAATATTCAGTGCTGTCTCTCACAACAACAACATCACCTTCAACAACAATATCACCTTCAACAACAATATCACCTTCAACAACAACGTCACCTTCAACAACAACGTCACCTTCAACAACAATATCACCTTCAACAACAACGTCACCTTCAACAACAACATCACCTTCAACAACAATATCACCTTCAACAACAATATCACCTTCAACAACAACGTCACCTTCAACAACAACGTCACCTTCAACAACAATATCACCTTCAACAACAACGTCACCTTCAACAACAACGTCACCTTCAACAATAATATCACCTTCAACAACAATATCACCTTCAACAACAACGTCACCTTCAACAACAACGTCACCTTCAACAACAACGTCACCACCATCTTTTACAGAAATAAAAGCGACGAGTGAATCTGCGGCTACCAGTGGTAGGTACCCCAACATGTTTTATTTAGGATACAAAAACAAAATCAAAATAAAATACATCTTGCAAAGGATGAAACAGAGGTTTGCCCTATGACGTTTGATCTTAAAAGAAAATGATAAATATCTATTTATCTTTTAGTCTATACACAGTAAAATATTCATCAAAAAAGCCAAGAGACTAAGTCAAAAGAGGCTTAGGCCGGTCCGTTTTTTAAAATTACTGGCTTCGACCACGGGTCGCGGTAGACTGTTCCCATTCTTGTACCGCATACGGACGGCGAAAGGATATTTGGAAGCGTTACACTTTCCTAGTTTAAGAGATACTTTGGATTATTTAAGCTAATTCTGGCTTGTAGCATTCTAGAAGAGAGAGGTAAAGTCTGCAAGATTCCGGTGTAAGCCATTCAGCCTCCTCAGGCGCTCTTCGTATATCATCTTGTACAAGAGGTTGTAAAGCGTAGGGGAAGCCTCTGGACCCGATGGGTCCACTGAATGAAAACCGAATATTTTGTCGGCTTTGTTGATCACCGCATTAACGCGTTTGCTCTATGTTGGGTCCGAAGTGATCACAACGCCTAGGTCTTCAGCACTGTTAACGGTTTTAAGACTTGAACTCAGCGAGTTGGTAACGATTTCACCCAAACCGCTACGATTCGTCTACGGTCGTTGACGAATCTTCACACCGGAAGTCGAATAGTGTGTTAACATACCGGAAGTGGAGGGTGGTAAGCAATGTGTGAAAATAAGTATCATGGTATACCGGAAGTCGAATTGTGCGTTAACATACCTGAAGTAAAGGGGCGTGAGCAATGTGTGATAATGAAGAGTAGAAAAAAGAAAATGACAACATGAACCTTCCGTGTTCTTGAGACGTGAAACGGCTACGATTCGTCTACGATTAGACAACATCTCCATCCCCCCTTCGTAATTTCTTGCGGAATATTTTCTAAGTGTCTTGCAAATCGACTTCCGGTATGACGGTTTGACATCAACTGTGACGAGTCGTTCGATCGAGTCAATCGACTTCTGGTATACGAGTCGTTCGATTCGAGTCGAATTGAGTCGATTCGACAACATTTTCAACAACCCATGACAGTTACTTGCGAATTTACTTCCGGTATGCGTTTCCATCTAATGAGAGATGGTTTATCAGATTTCCGGTATAACAAGACGGATTAACCGCGAATCGACTTCCGTAGAACGATTCGTAGCGGTTTGGGTGTATTGGAAAACCCTCATGCGTTATTTGCATTAACTCGCATTTGTCGAGATTGAAGAGCCGACTTTATTTCTCAGTCCATGCTGCTAGCTGGTCGGTGTCGGACTGTAGCTCCTGCGTTTCTTTTTTTATGTTTGAAAGTCCTCGATGTATCTTTGTGTCGTTGGCGAGCAACTTCATCTTGGACGAGATATTTGAGTTTATGTTATAAAAATATATTAAAAAAAAGAAAAGGACCCAGGATTGTGCCATAGGCAACATCAGATTACACAAGAAACCACGAAGAATAAGTGCCACGCACCACGACGCGTTTCAGGCGGCCAGTTACGAAATTTCTGAACTAAAACAGATGGGGTCCATCAATCTCATACCACTTTAGCTTAAGCAGTAATCGTTCGTAGTGTAGAGAATCGAATGCTTGGGAAAAAAAAATCTGTTGGTTTCAATCTGTTTCTGAATGTCGCCCAGTCGTTAAATCAAGGTAGTAATTGCGTTTAAGTGGACTTCGTTTCAAGAAATCCAAATTGCACACAATCAAGGTAAGCGAGATCTGCCGAAAGTTCCGAGGCTCTCTGCAGTCTTTTTTACCCTTCTTGTGGACGGGGACAATATCGGCTATTTTACACGCCAACGGAACCTGGCTAGTATCGAAGGGGCTGATGAGCGAAGAGAGGTCGCTAACTCGACGGCGCACCTTTCAGCACGTGCGGTGAAAGAATCAGGCCCGTGGGACTTGTGCGAGTTTAGTTTCGTAAGAAGGTAGTTAATTTCGTTTACATTACATTGGATAGTTGACAGTTTGAGATCCACGACGTTGCATCATCCTCAGATGTAAAGACGGACGAATAATTAGAATTCATGTTTTCGGCAATATCTAAATCTTCCGTCATTGTAACATCATTAACTTTCAAGGGGATTAACTTTTTTATCCTTTACTCGCAGATGAGATGTAATTCCTAAACGCTTCCGGGTTTCCAGATATCTTTAGATCTGCAGAGATCGTATTGATGAATATGCAAAGCAAGTTGAGAGCTGTGTTATTTCGTAGTAACAAACCTTGTTTTTCGCCAAAAGTGCCTTAACCCTCAAAACGCACTTAATCTTGTGAACCCATCACAGGCTGACAATCAGATCTTCTTTTAATGGTGCGAGAACTCCGTGGGGTGGGGTTGAATTTTACCCTCAATTAAGCAATGAATTAGTTTCGGTCTCTGAGTGTTGACGGATTACATAATTAACGAAATTATTGAGTGATATTATTCCACCTTATTATGTTTTTCAATCAATGATCATCATATGTTATCACTAATTTAAGCGGTTCTTAAAGACTTTCCAATTTTCATTTTAAATTGTAGCGCCAGAGGGATCCTTATCGACAGCGGCTGCTATAGGAATAGGATTGGGTTGTGTGGTCTTTCTTCTACTCGTCTTCATAGCAGTATATTATCTTTTCATTGGTGAGTTCGATCGCTTCCTGTCCTTACGGGAAAGTGGGTCTGGTGCAATAATTACCTCCCAGTTCGTCCTGTGCTTGGTAGGAGACCATAACTTTAAGATCTCTTATTATGAGGATAGACGATATGGCGAGTCTGATCCCTGAATATATTTGAAGTGTGCTAAAAGTATTAGTGGAGAGAAATAGCGAGCTACATTAAGGATTCTACTAATTCTCAATTTGACTGGTAGACTTTCTTCTGGGGATCTCAGAGACTCTTGGGAGTTTCAGAGGTCGTAATCTGGTCGGATCTTAAGAAGTGTTTTTCCTGGTGCCATGTGTGGTGCCCATAATTATTTTAGAATAAAAATTTCTATTTCTTTGGTCCTCATGGGAGTGTTTCAGGAGTCAATCATTACAAATAGGAACCTGCTCCCGACATCAAAATAAATTAAAGAATGCAACATCCCGCGGCACTTAATACCATCTCAATTTGAAATATTGCTTGTTCTCAACAGTTAAAAAGAACAGGAGAAGTACATCTCCGAGTGATGAAGGCAATGAAATGGAAAAATGCACAAAGGAAAATAACAAAGTATCTGCACCTGAAGCCTGAGCATGATTTGAACTTGTCTACTTCCTGCCAGTCCGGATCTTAAACCAGTTTATATCTATTTGGATTTTTTGTTTTATGTTGTGTGTATTAAGGCACTTAAAAGTCTCATTCGGGGAGTGGTCTAATCATTTTTTTTCCTCAATGACCGCCCAAGTTTTGCAGAGATTTAGGAGAATTGGCCCGAGGAATAGAATAGAGAAGATCGTGTCTATCTGCCCGTAGTTAGACTCTACCCAGACCTTTGACAAAGAGTGTGGAAACATAGGAAACCCTATTCACGTATAACTAAAACTAATTAGAGCAATTTTCAATTCAGTGTCGAAAGTAATTTGAGATTTTATCTATTATGCTTCACTTTGGGCTGTGATTCTGAGTCCAGAAAAGTCGCGCCACACTCTCCACCAATCAGCTGAAAAACTTAAACCAATCACAATTCGGTCGTCCGCGTTTTCCCGCGCTTTCCGTAGTTTTGTCTGTGTTACTATGAGTTCTTGTTGGCTGTTAAAGATATTTTCCTTTAGTAAGGACTCAGTCATCTAAGAGTATAGTATTTGTTGTTGTCGTTAGTGACCGAATGTTTGTTAAGTCATACTGAGACAGAGCTATTGTGATGTACTTGAAAGACTGTGCGTTTCGAGGAATTTTGGACGCAACAGGCAGTTTGTGTCGGTGTGTGCTAAGCTGTGGTCTGTGGAGGGCATAATTAAGTATTAGAGGGTGATCATTGTTAGTATTCCCTACACGAATCGCTCCTTAGTAAAAAAAAGTGTCGAAGACAATACAAAGACTTTATTAAACTTCGAATTTGTTGATAGCAAAATTGCTGATATCTCCAAAGAAAGGTGAAATAAATAGATGAATACATAAAAATTAAATAAGGTAAAAAGTAAATATAGATAAAAATATGCATGTATGTACAGTTAATTTCAGAATTTAACATTGGTCTCAAAAAGAACAGCATACATTATCCAGTTGAACAGTTTTTAGTGCAATTTTGAATGCAGCAAAATAAGTAGACACACGGACATTATCTGGCAATAAGTTCCATGGTTTGCTGGCATTATATCGAAATGAATGAAGACCATAATTTTTTGTATTTACACATGGGATAACTAGACTGCGTTTGCCTCGTAAACTAATGCTGGTTTAGCGCTCGGTTAAAAGATCAGAAATATAACTAGGTGCAGCATTGTTTAATACTAGAAAAACTAATTTGAGCATATCATTTATTCGGCGTGCTCTCAGGCTAGACTGATTAATTTCTTGTAAAAATTTTTCATACGAATTGTTGAAGTCATTAAAAACGAAAACCACATCGGATGCCAAATCCGAAAACTCTTTGTTATTTTGACGAAAACTAAAAACTAAATGCTAAAAAACTGAAAATCCGCAAACCGCAGTGAACACCAAAACCGAAAAACCGAGGTTTTCTAGTAAACCGAAAATCGCAATGCTCTCTCGCTAAGAGGAGGAGCGCTCATTGGAAGGAGAATGCTTAATCAAGGGGGGCGCTTTTTTTTATCCTGTTCTGTAACCCGCTGTAGTTCAAGCTTAAAAAGTTATAATTAAAGTGGCAAAGTGTAACCCGGTTTTCATTGTAACCCTGCCATCTGAGAAAGTGAGAGACAAGGCGGGGGGGAGGGGGGGGGGAAGGGAGGTGGGGGAAAGGGCGAGCGTGACGGGAGAGCGTGAGCGTGGGCTCATATTCGAGGAATACGGAGTTGTATTTGACGTCCAGGTTCTCTCCAGACTTTGTTCGTTCTGTCTACTCTCAGTGTGTTTTCACAGGTCTGCAGTTAAACAGAAAACACAAGCTTATCTCGCTCAGTTGATTTAGACCTCGTCGATTACTCAATGTGAAGAAGAGCGAGCATCTTAAGACAGCGATCAGTTTGAATACCGTCATGATTTCCGCCTGGATCGTGGTTACTCTTTCTGGTGAGTGAGAATTCTTCTATACGAATGATTAATACTGTTGTCACTTCACAAATCATACGTACAACAAAGGCATCTAGAAGTCAGATCTGTTTGGTTTTACAGGCCAGAAGTTTTTGTTATCCTTCTGTTCTTGACATCGCTATGTCTTATGACTTCTAATGTGCATTTTTAGTTCGTAATTTAATCTCACTTAACCTCAGTGTCTCATTGTTCTTCCCACATTATTTTCCTCTTCCTTAGGGTTAGCTTAGTGTTCGCGGTCCCACTTTTTCATCGATCCGGTTGAAAACTTTCTTTCAAGAGGTTCTTAGTTTAACGTCTCAAAATTTTAATTTACAAAGATTTTTCTTTATATCAATTCGTACGTCACGAGAATTAACCCTAATGTAATTTAATTCAATTCAATTTTATTTAAACTCACTCGAATACAGGGTATTATAGAAGATTGTAATAATTACAGTAGCGTTACAAGCATCAATATAAAGAATACAATATAATAAGAAAATGAAAAACGAAACCAAAATAACTTACAATTCATTGTTACTAAAGATATCTTGGATATAAAGAAGGACAGGAAGAAAAGAATAATTAAGAGACGATGTCAGCATCCATCGCGCAAATTTGAAATGTTGTGGCAAGTCGCCCAAAATTCGTTTTCCCTCCTACTTTCATATTTTGTAGCCCAATATGTTCTAATAATTGTGGTGTAGTTTTTTTTGCGAAAATATATTTTAGTTTTCGAGAAATAACTTTTTTCGTTCGACCGCTCAAATTTATGTTAGTTACAAAGTTATGTGACCTCATGTAACGAATGTACTAGACCTACGGTATTTATGTAAACGTAATCCTTTGTTTTATCATCTAAACTTAATCCCCTGTCGTTATTGAAGCTGCCAAAGAAATATTTATTTTTTGGTGAGTATTTTTGTCCGACATACTTTTCCTATGTCGAAAAGTAGCATCAAAACAAAGACAGTTTTAACAATGACCGATATAACACAATCTACTGAGCTTCAAGCTTTTAAAAGACCAAAGGATGGTTATAAAGTTATTGTAAAAATTTCCTTGTGTATTTGTGTTGTTCTATCTTGAGACGAACTCAGAGTCCGGCAAAATGTACTTGATAGCGACTATGAAATGTTCATGGTGCGCCTACTTGTCGCCACCGTTAAATAAAACAAAGGACTATGTTCACAGAAATGCCGTAGGTCTAGTACATTCGTTACATGAGGTCACACAACTCGTGTAATATTCACGGTGAAAATTTGCATATTTGAGCGGTCGAACGAAAAAAATTATTTCTCGAAAACTAAAATATATTTTTACAAAACAACTACACCACAATTATTAGAACATATTGGCTACAAAATATAAAAGTAAGAGGGGAAACAAATTTGGGGGACTTACCGCTGTTTGTTTGATGCATGCTGACATTAGCTCTTAAATACTATGTTAATTGTGTGGAGTTTGGGACACCCAAATAGTTCTAGGAACTAATCAAGTGGGTGTCCCAAAGTAAATAATTAAATAAAAAGGAATACAGTATTAATAACAATTTAAATAAAAAAGTATTACTTTTGATACAAACTACTAAGATTTAAAATTTATTTACAAACTATTTAAGAATTAATGACACTATTATAACCGTCAATCATAGAATTCTTTATATTTTCATGAAATCTGAAAAAGGGAGTGATTTGTTTAACATTAATTGGTGATGAATTCCAGAGTGTGGTACCAGTATAACGAAGAGAACGAATACCACATTGAGTTGTTTGAACTGGATTTACCAACAGATTCTCTTTCAGTGATTGATGTGTATAAAATGAATGAACAGAAGATATTGGCTTAAAGTAATCAGTAAAACAAGGAGGAGTTATTTTGTGAGACCACTAATAGACAAAAGAAAGAATCTCAAAATGAATTATATCAGAAAATTTGAAGAGGTTCAGAGATTTTAGCAGTGGTTCTGAATGTGATACAGATTCAAAAAATGTTACAATTCTGACTATACACTTTTGAAAATTAATCACTGGCTTTAAATAAGTTGGATATGTTATTAACCCCAAACTGGGATAACATAAGTGAGAAAGAGCTGGATTAGTGAATAGTAAAGCATACAAAGTATATCAAAGCCAACATAGTACCTCAATTTTGAGAAGATTTCTACAGTTTATGACAGTTTTAGGCAAAGTTTATCAATATGATTCTTCCATGTCGGATTTTAGTTAAAGGTAACACCTAGATATTTAACTGTGGAAACTTGTTGGATATTCACACCATTAATCTTTAAACTAAGTAACTTGTGTGGTTTCAATTTTTAGAACGAAAGAGAATAAAATTAGTTTTAAGAATACTACGTGCTAGTCTGCTAGATTTCATCCATGCACTCAACAACTGATCTAGCTCATGATTTAACTTTGTTTCGAGATCATTAAGGTTCCTATAAGAGCAATATATGTTAGTTTCATCAGCAAATAGGTGAAAGGTAAGGAATTTTGAGGCATCAGGCAAGTCATTTATTTATAACAACAACAATAAAGGACCAAGAACAGATCCTTGAGGAACCCCACTAGTAGCAGATAGGAAATCAGAGTCATGCCCATTGATACCCACAAATTGTTCTCTGTTGGATACTGATAAGATTGAAACTAATCATAGACTTACCTCTTACTCTACAAGATGCAATTTCAACAAAAGAATAGAATGAATTACTGTATCAAAGGCTTTTTTGAATCAATGAAAATACCACAGCCAAACTCATTGTTGTCAATTGAGTAACAAAGAGATTGAGTGATACTTATGAGTGAGTGATTAGTTGAACACTTCTGCCTTAAGCCAAACTGAAGTGAGTAGAAAATATTATGACATTCAAGATAACCATAGAGGTGCTTATACATAGCTTTTTCATATATTTTGCTAAAAACAGGTGGCACTGATATTGTTCTTTATTGCAACTGGCATAACTTTTGGCAATTTAAGTTAATTTGGAAAAATGCCACAGAGGAAATAATCATCATTTGATATCTTTGACAACACTTTTCCTGAATTTCTTGTGAAGATATATCAGATTTGGATCTGGTTGCTTACTTTTCATAATCTGGGAATAGAGCTTATGACTGTATCTTATCTTAGCAAGTATGTCTTTTGTGATCCATGCTTTAGTAGATAATTTTATTTCATGCTTTGAGAGCTTCCTGCATGGTGCATGACAGTTAATAAACTGGGAGATTTGATCATTCATAAAAAACATCAAATTTAGTGCTAGCATCTAAATTATTATTAAAAATGTTAGCCCAATCAAGAAGTGAGAAATCATTGATAAATTTTTCTTCTTCAAACTTAGAATAATCAATTTTATAATAGTTTAGAGTTTTACAATTTACCTTAACATTATCTAAAATCAAAAATTGGGGAAGATGATCGAAGATTCTTAGGTCTAAGTTACACTATAGTAGCATTTGCAGCATAAGTATTTGCAAATATGTTATCGATTAGGGTTGCAGATCTTTCAGTAATATGTGTTGGTTGTAAAATATAGGAAAGAAGAAAATAAGAGTTCAGCATTGGCAGGAAATCATTGGATTCCGGATGGCTTTTGCAGTTTAATAGGTTAATTATAATTAAGTCTCCCGTAAGGAAGATATTCTTATTTTCTTGTGATAACTGAGATAAAATTGACTCAAAATATTCCTTAAACCTTACAGGGTTGAAAGACGGGTGCTAATAGGCACAACAACAAAGGATATTTTTAGCTTTAGTGTTAATAATTTCAACCCAGATGGTTTCAATGCCCAATATTTGATCCTTTGAAATATGTTTTGGCAGGACTAAAAGATAATTAGAGTATTAGATTTCAAGGTATTAATGGAAAGTGTATTTTACTCTGATGCATATGTTGTGGTTCAATTTTATCCTTGGTTCAAATTTTATTTTCTTTTGTTTTGGGGTATTGCAATGTATGATAATGAGTTTGAAACAAAGGAAAATGAAATTTGAACCAAGGATAAAATTGAACCACGACACGTACATTGATTTTTATGCCCAAATACGGCGGAATGTAGATAAAGAAAGCGTCAACTTCAAGAGACATTTATTTCTGAAGTATGAGGAAATTAACTTTACTTCTGGGGACGTGAAAAATGATAAATTTGACGGTGACCCATCACTTTTTTCCCGTCACGCAAGCTAGTCTTGTAATGGGCCAGAAAACATGAAATGAAAAATAAAGACAAGAGAAAATTAGGGGCTCCTTGGAGCTTTCTCATGGCACGAGAAATGCCATCTCCTCTCAATATTGCGTGACGAACCTTTGGACACCAGTTGATCATTAACTTCTAGAGCGATGGCCCAATAACACAAATCTAAACCATATGCGTAATAATGAGGTTTGAAGTGACAGCAGAACATTGAAAAAACGTTGAACAATATGGCCAAATTGTTATATAAAATTCTATCTGTGCCCAAGCAAGTAATTGAATTTAATCGCCTTAAAGTTCTGACAAATATATTGGATTCAAGCAGCCAAACCAGAAGCGAAATAGCTCACATGGTAACTGCGTTAAAAAAAAATTAAAGGTCAAATCCAATGAAATATGTAAAACCTCAAAACATGGTAAATTGTGAAAAAAATGGCCAAATGAAGATACACGAAAATCAACCTGAAGACAAGAATTAAAATCGCTTACGCGTCGTGACAAAATGTTTCCATATCTATCGTTGGGACTGCTGTCCTTGCCGATTTTAACCCGTTTAAGACTTTGAAGCCCGTTTCCTTGCAGTTGAGCTTTCTTCTGTGCGTTTCCTCTTCGTTTGTGAGGTCTATAAAGGTGTATTCTGGTTAGGGTGAGGGTTCACCATAAAAATCAATTCAACGTGATCCCTTTGCTCGCGTCTGCTAAATTAAAACAATTGAAAATAAAACTTTTTTTGCAGGAAAATTCAAGTAAATGTAATGAGCGTCTTATAAACTTTAAAACATCTACACATTGTCTTTTAAAAGAGAGAATTTTACCGATTGAACAAGCGAATTATTTTCAGCTGAACGGAAGTAGTTATTTTTTTCAAAGCTTGCCGTACAGCAGACAGTAACTATTTTTTCAAACAGGCTTCTCGCCTGACCGTGAAAAAAAAAGCGTTCAAGTGGCCCAGAAAAAACGGTGTTTTTTTTCTTTTTTAATGCTCAAAGTTAAAAAATCAGCCGAGAACTTCTTGTGGCTTTAAATAGAAATATCGTAACCCAGGGAGCTTTCTCTCCTTTTCCCTTTTCCTCATTTGCATTTGGGATGGACTGTTTCTAATCCTTGAGTTGAGAAACGTTTTCACATGTTCATTCTTTGTATCTGTTGCAGCTGTCTCCCTGACTCTTGTGACAAGTGGTCGTAAGTATTGATAACCTTTTTATATTTCTGCATTTTAAACGGCGGTTTTGCAGTTTTGTATTTCAGTCCACAGCATTTCTCTTTACTACTAATAATATGGTGACAATAGTATAAAACACATTTTCAATTCTCTTTCTGCTGTAGTAAGAAATCAAAACAGTGACTTAAAGATGCTCTCCTTTTCAGCCTGCATCCCTCCTGGAGAATCCATTAATGCTTCTAATGGTCAAATTTCCAGCCCCAATTTTCCCAACAACTATGACGCAAACAGGATTTGTATCTGTTTTATACTGAAAACAACGACGGAATCCAAGAAATCGGAAATAATTCACTAATATTTTTTTCAAGTGTATTTTAACCGGAAGGAATTATGCTTCATATCAAGAGACCTTAAACGTGTCGAATCAGTTTTCGCAAAAAAAAAACTTAGCCTAAAGCGAGCTTTTATCAAAAGCTATTGAGTTCTATTCCTTCATTGAGGAATGAAAACATACAATTCATAAAAAAAGTGATATTCTAGACCCAGGCATGGCTGACGCTAGGTGTTACGGCGTTGCTAGTCCAGCTGCTCTTCATACAAGCCGGTCCAGCGAGTCAAATGCCCTAACTTCAGTGTTGCGTGAAGGTAGGTTTTCTTCCTTCTTCTTTATTTGGTTTTGGCAAAACAGTCTGCGCATGTCTGCACCATTCCAGTTGCCAAAGCTTCTAGACAAAAAGCTCGTGTTGCATTGCGGGACATTCTGCTTTTTGAATGCAATAAGCTTCAAGTGAAAAAGCTTATCGGCCGAGGATGTTTAGGAGAGGTTTTCTTATGGAATTTTGAAGAACAGAAAAGAAGCCGGCTGATGAAAAAACTAACTATAGCGCGCTTTGACGTCAGTGGATCGACTGAAAGGCCCTCAATTTTAAACTAACTTGTGCTGACTTGAAAGCATTGGGAAGAATCTAATAAATGAACATGGTTCTTATAGGCACTTAGTTCGCGTTTGATCACATCCTCTATCATTATTGATAAAGAAAATAAGGGGTCTTCAATTTCGGGTCTTCTTGGGTCTTCGTTTAGGGGTGTTTGATTGCACACTTCATCACATACAGAAATATTAAAACTGGAGCTGGATATCTCCGGCGAGAAACCATAAAAAGATCATGTTAAATAAAGAAAATAAATGGGTCCTTGTTTTCTTGTCTTCAACCCCACTCAGAGTCTGATCAGGGCTTGTTTGATTTTTTACTCGCAGATGAGACGTGCAAAACGGTTTCGGATTTCCGATATTCAGACCTTCAAAGATCGCATTGATGTGTTCTCTCCTAGTAAAGTTCCAGAAGGCGAGGCCATAGAACTGAGCATATTTTGTCTAAGTAAGTTCTTATAGATTAAACTTAGCAAGATGGGGAAGAGTACATTATCGATTACTTTCTTTCGATTTTATCCCAAAGGAAAACGCACAAGGTGCCAGTTGGTCAGTTAAAGATGAGAAATCTCGGGGGCACCTACAAAAATGGTGAGATTTGCTTTATTTTTATTGAAATATATTAGATATGTATTTACTTGCACCATGCGCAAAACAAAGTAAACCCAATGTTTAAATCTGGTAAATTAAAATATTAGTGAATTGATAGGATGTTATCAGACAGTTTAATTTTTTTGAAAACAAATATTTACCTATAGGTTCCTCCTGGATGGCTTTCAAAATTCCAACTACCATTGAGGGTAAGAAACTTTTTTTTGTTTTGTTTTTTAAGTCTACTAGCAATCCTTATTAATTCATGAATACTGAACTAAAACTGAAGTCCATAGAGGTATGATTTCTTTTCTTGATAAGTACATATACAGTTTGGTGAAAATACATCATTGATTATCACCATTATTGTGTTTTTTATGCTCAGTTTGCTTACATATATTTTGCAACTTTGTAGTTGCAAAAATTTGCTGTTCACTAACAACAAATTGATTTGCTCATTTGCTTTTTTTTTTTGTACAGTTCTCTGCCTCAGTAGAGTTGGATATCTAGAAGGGATATCTCACCAGCAGCCCAAAGTACTCTGAGCAGCAGTGGATTGCAAAAAAAATTGTTGCAGAGTATCCTTGTATGGCTAGCAGGATACTAAACTAAGTCGACTTGGAAAAACTGAATGGATTGGTATGGTTTAAAAATCTATTGCTTTGCCTCTTTTGCTTGTAGTGAAGAAGACAATTTTTTGGTGCCGAATCTCATTCCTTAAACTAAAAAGGTGCAAAATAATCACTCTCTCAATTTAGCTGATAGACTTTCTTTTAGGGATCTCAGACACTCGTGGGAGTATCAGAGGTCGTTATCTGGACGGATCTCAAGAAGTATTTTTCATGGTGCCATGTGTAGTACCGTAAATCACTTGGGAAGAAAAATTTCCGTGTCTCTGGTCCACAGGGGAGCGTTTCAGGAGGCAATCATCGCAATCAGGAACCTGCTCTCGACATCAGAATAAAATTTAAGATTGCAAAATCCTGGGGCGTCTAATGCTATCTTAATTTGAAACATTGATTGTTCTCAACAGTTAAAAGAACAGAAGTACATCTCCGAGTCATGAAGGTACTGAAATGGAAAAAGGCACCAAGGAAAATAACAATGGCTCTGCACCTGATAACTGAACATGATTTACAACAACTTAGAAGGCGGTGTGATCCTGGACCTGAAGTCTGGTGCCCGTTTAGGTCCAGGTCCTCCACGGTCTCCACCCTGCCACTCAATGTTTTTATTTTCTCCAATGCTTCGAGTTTAGCTTCTCAGCTGCACTCACAAAATAACCATCTTGTCAACTTCCTGTCAGTCGGGATTTTAAACCGGTTTATATCTATTTGGATTATTTGTTTCATTCTGTGTATATTAAGGCACTCAAAAGCCTCATTCAGGGAGGGGTCTAAATATTTTTTTCATCAAAGACCGCCGAAAACTGACTTAAACCAAATTCATCTACCAGTCACTTCACGGGATTGCAAGCTTGCAATGTTTTCAAGTCTTTCACCAACTAAGTTTGGCAGAGATTTAGGAGACTTGGCCCGAGGGATAGTATGGAGAAGATCGTGTCCATCTGCCCGTAGTTAGACTCTCCCCAGACCCTTAACAAAAAGTGTGGAAACATTGGAAAGCCCATTCACAAGTAACTTATTAGAGCAATTTTCAATTTAGTGTCGAAAGTAGTCAAGATTTCATTGATTATGCTTTACTTAGCTCTGTGATTCTGAGTCCAGGAAAGTCGCGCCACTCTCTCCACCAATCAGCTGCAAAACCAAAACCAATCACAATTTGGTCGTCCGCGTTTTCCCGCTAAATCCGAAAACCCTTTATTACTTTGACGAAAACCGGAAACCAAATGCTGAAAAACAGAAAACCCGTAAACCGCAATGAACACTAAAACCAAAAAACCCAAGTTTCTGGGCTAGTGATAAAACCCGAATAACGACCGAATACTGTGAATGTTGGCGAATAGTAAAAATAAATGAATTAATAATGAAATAAAAATAGAACTAGCCGTTCCTAACAGAAAGTGAAATGCTGTGAGCCTAGAACGACGAAAGCCCCATACGAGCTGATAAGGCAACTGGCGCACGACGCTTTCTAGCTAACGAATTCATACTTGCGCGTAGATCGTAATACTTGGATCATGTGGTATCAACATATTTGAAAAAAGATCAAGATGTGATTGCTACGAAGACGTCGATAAGCTTCTCCAGTCAAAAACACCAACATATATTCAGGGCACAGGCATCCCAAACTCTCGATTTGTGGTATTAAGTTACAGTAAACAACTCAATTAAAACACATACAACGAACATTTTCTTTAGTAGGAGAACCAAAATTAGGCTAACCCCGCAAAACACGACTCCAATTTCCTTCAAACTCCGCCAGATATCTTATTATCTTATTATAAAAATGAAAAACATAAGACTTGATTAATATATTATTGAACGTCTTGACCTCGGACACCTATAAAATGTCTTGCTATTGTCACACAAGTTACTACAGAAGAAAGCCATGCAAAGCGCGCAGTATATCTATACCAGAGCTTATTCGCAGCAGGTTAGGCACGAGTGTGCACTCTGTAGAGTGTTTTGTTTTGTACAATAAACGTCCTAGTCAGGTCAGTAGAAGACCGGGGTTGGTAACGCGACATGATATTCAGGGGCGCCTGACAAATAGAAGAACTTGATATTTTACCGAAAACTTAACAATCAATATATATTCGTCACTAATCGTGACTATTCGCTACTATTCGTCGCTATTCGCGACTATTCGTCACTATTTGCGACTATTCGCAGTATTCGGTGACTATTCGGGTTTTATCACCAGCCAAGTTTCTGGCATAAAAACCGAAAATCCCAATGCGCCGTCGCTAAGGAGAGGACCACTTAATAGAAGGAGGATGCGTAATCAAAGGGAGCGCTTATTTATCTCCTGTACTGAACCCGGTGTGATTGACGCTTAATTGAAGTGGGAGGGGAGGGGCGCTTATCAGAGCGTTAGACGTTATTCGAGGAATACGGACTCGTATTAAGGCTGAAAAACTGAAATCGTAAAATTGTAGTTGTTATTTGACGTCCAGGGTCTTGCCAGGCTTTTTTCGCTCTGTCGACTCTCAGTATGTTTTTCACAGGTCCACAGTTAAACAGAAAATACTCGCCCACCTCGCTCAGTTGATTTGGACCTTGTCGATTTTTCAATGTGAAGAGGAGCGAGCATCTAAAGACAGCGATCAGTTTGAATACCGTCATGATTCCCGTCTGGATCGTGGTTGCTATTTCTGGTGAGTGAGGATTTTTTCATGCGAATGATTTATTCTGTTGTCACTTCACTCATTATACGTGCAACGCAGGCATCTAGAAGTCAGATCTGTTTGGTTTTACAGGCCAGAAGTTTTTGTTATCATTCTGTTCTTGACTTCACCACGTTCTCCGACCTCTAATACGCATTTTTAATCCGTAATATAATCGCATTTAACCTTAGTGTCTTATTATTCTTCACACGTTGTTTTCCTCTTCCTCAGGGTTAGCTTGCTGTTCGCGGTCCCACTTTTTCATCGATCGAATCGAAAACTTACTTGCAGGAGGTTCTTATTTTACATCTCAAAATTTTTGTTTACAAAGATTTCGCACGAATATTAACCACCCTAAAGCTCATTGCGGAAATATTTGATCCTTTGAAATATGTTTGGTCAGGACTGGAAGATACTTGACATCCTTAGAGTATTAGATTGCAAGGTATTAATGGAAAGTGTATTTTACTCTCTCATGCAAAAATTGATTTTTATGCTCAAGTACGGCGTTGACTTAAAGAGGCATTTATTTCTGACGTATTACGAAATTGATGTCCGGCAACAGTTGATGATATATATGACTTCCGGAGACGTGGAAAATGATCACTTTGATGGTGACCCAATACTTTCGCCCGTCAAACAAGCTATTCTTGTAATTAGCCAAGAAAATTAAATGACAAATGAAGACAGGAAAAAATTAGGGGCTCCTTAGAGCTTCATTATGGCATGAGAACTGCTATCTCCTTCCAATATTGCGTGACGAACCCTTGAATGACCAGTTGATTATTAACTTTTAATGCGCTAGTCCAACTATATGTGTAATAACAACCGGCAAAAGAAGAGGTTTCAAGTTGCAGCCGACCATTAAAAAAAACATCACAGAATGAATATTCGATCTGTGCCTGAGCAAGTACTTAGATTTAACCACCCGACTAGTATATTGGATTCAAGCAGCCATACCAGAAGCGAAATAGCTCACAAGGTAATTGCGTGAAAAAAAATAAGGGTCAAATGAAATTTGTGGAACCTCAAGACATGGTAAATATGTGAGAAAAGATGGCCAAATGAAGATACACGAAAATCAACCTGAAGACAAGAATTAAAATTTCTTACGCGGCGCAACAATCTATTTCCATATCTATCGTTGGGATTGTTTTTTTCAGTGCCTACCGTAGAGAAGACAGTAATAATGTTAAACACTGAATTGTCAGACAATTGAGTCGTTTCACATTGGCCTCTCACCGAAGTGTAATAGAAAAAAATTTGCCTTGTAGAAAAATCGAATAGGTGTGATCGGCGAATCATAGAGATTGTGGGGGAAAATCTGGTCTCTAAAAGGGAGAGCATATTAACTTTTAATCAGCGAATTCGGAATTATACAGACCAGACCCAGACCTTCCTGGTTTTTTTGTTTTTTTACTCCTAATCGCTACCATCGCACTGTTTACTATTGCGCATCGTAACTGAACACCTGGAACGGGCTGGGTTACGATAAAATCCTTGAGAAAAGACCATTTTACAGCTTCGAGTCTGAAGGATCTCTTTGTCAATTATATCCTTTACATCTCTCATTCAAGTGGCTCAGAAAATACTAAGTTTTTTGTTGAATGCTCAAAGTTAAAAATCAGAACTTCTTGTGGCTTTAAATAGAAATATCGTAGCCCAGGGAGCTTTCTCTCCTTTTCCCTTTTCCTCATTTGCATTTGGGATGGACTGTTTCTAATCCTTGAGTTGAGAAACGTTATCACATGTTCATTCTTTGTATCTGTTGCAGCTGCCTCCGTGACTCCTGTGACAAGTGGTCGTAAGTATTGATAACCTTTCTATATTTCTGCATTTTAAACGGCGGTTTTGCAGTTTTGTATTTCAGTCCACAGCATTTCTTTGTACTACTAATAATTTGGTGACAATAGTATAAAACACATTTTCAATTCTCTTTCTGCTGTAGTAAGAAATCAAAACAGTGACTTAAGGATGCTCTCCTTTTCAGCCTGCATCCCTCCTGGAGAATCCATTACTGCTACTAGTGGTCACATTTCCAGCCCCAATTTTCCCAACAACTATGACGCAAACAGGATTTGTACCTGGAATATCACAGTACCCGCTGGGAAAATCATCAAACTAACCTTCTTGAACTTTACCCTGGTAGCAGGTGAAAACGATGACTGTGTTGGAGCGGCAGCAAATAGTGCCCGAGTCTTTATCACAAACGTTGCCTCTCATGGAGGAAAACCTAATGACTTTAAGATCTGTGGTCAAAAGCTTCCCCATCCTGTGTACTCCGAGGGAAATGTCATTCAAGTGAGATTTGAATCGCTCACCGGCCTTGTAAACAAAGGGTTCAATGCAACCTTTCAGGCAATAGATGGAGATTCACGTAAGAGCTTTTTCTTCAGGTGTAGTTTATGAAACATGTATAGAAGTGTACTGAGCATGTACTCTATTGAAGTAAGCGAGAATTTTGTTGAGTATAACCTGAAAATAATGAGGTAGACAATCTATGAACAGCTATAGTCTGTAGAAAGAAAATTGAATGTATTCAAGCCTTTCACTCGGACGCAAGCTTTTTATATTCCATGTCGGTTACACTGATATATGTTTAAACTCGTCAACATACGGAAAAGGAGCTGTAGACTGTATTGGAAATCAACCAGTTAACCACAGTGGAGTGTAAGTAAGTAAGTAGAGAAAACAACTTTGGTACATCTAAGAGATCGTATCAAGTGACACCGCTTGTTTGCTGCTTAACTGCCACAAAAAATTAATAAAAGACATATACTCTTCTCTTCTACTTATTAAGGAACAGTAATTAATCATCACCACGAAGGGGAGGGGGGATGGAGCATTTTGGTTGCTTACCAACAAAATTTACCCGATCTCTGATATTCTGTAATATTCTTATATTCCGCCCTTAGTGGCAGCTAATTGGCAGTCAACTTTGTAATGTTTCCCATTTAAACTCTGTTGGCGACGACTAACCCATCTACTCCACCTCAAAACCATGATAGTTTCCCCACAAAACTCCCTTCATCCCTTCCCCGGGCTATCAGATAGCAGGTTCCTTACTACATTGGTCTGAGATCACCATCTTCAATATATTTTTTTTGTGCAATTGTGCACTGCCCAAAGTCAATCTCCTTTTTGAGTGCCATATGCGTAGCTTCTCTTCCACATCAATCCATGATTAGTCTCCCACATTCACATAGGCATTGTCTTTTTTACAGTTTGTCCAAGGGAAGCAATTCCTCTCTCAGGCAGCGGCAAAATAAGCAGCACCAACTACCCAAAGAGTAATTACACTGCTTCCAGAAACTGTACCTGGAAAATTACCGCACCAGTTCACAAAAAGATACAGTTTGAGTTTACTGACTTTGCCTTAAGCGAGTGTTCAGCCAGTCCTTGTTCGGACTCTTGTTCTTATGTGGAGCTTTATGATGGTGGGTCAACAGGTTCGCCCTTACTGGGGCGATTTTGTCAGGGGTCGCCACGGAATGAGCTTCAGTTCTCGACTGGAAACCAATTGTCTGTGATGTTTCATCCTGGGCAAACAGTTGCTCGTGGATTTGAAGCAGAATTTTCAACAGAGACAAAAGCGACGAACGAAACAACAACAAGTACTGAATCAAAAATAAGAACTGATTCAAAAATGGCAACTACGACGAGTTGTAAGTACTCTGTAAACTTTCTTTGCACTGAATATTTCAGATTAATCAGACGTTTGTTTTAATTAGAACAATTAAACCGCAGTCACCAACCTCTTTCATCGTCTTAACCCTGAAATTATCTTGAAATGCTTTGCTCTTTCAGTGACTGGTTCCAAATAAGAGACAACATGTAAGCTCTGCCAAACATCCTTGATTACTTTTTTACAATTGCAATAGTGTGTTACGTTCAATGAACAAAATAATGTTGGTGGCTGGGGGGTACTTAGCTTTCAAAGAAAATATTTAATATACAAAGACGTTTTTATTTTAACTATCTTATTTCGAAGTAACAAATCTCGGTTCTCGCCAAAAGTACCTTAACCCTTAAAACGACCCTGTTCTTTGTGAGCCCATTACAGGATGACAATCAGTTCTTTGAAATGATTCATAAGTGCGATAAATCCAAGGGGTGGGGTGAGGTTTGTTGACGACCTTCTATATTAAGTGACTGAGATTATTAGAGATCTTTAACCTACATATCTTTGACAATCAATGATCATGATATGCTATTACTTAAGTAAGCAGTTCTTAAAGACTTTCTAAACAATTTCAATTATTTGTAGTGCCAAAGAAATCCTTATCGGCAGGTGCCTCCGTAGTATAGCATTGGGTAGTGTGGCTTTTGTTCTACTCGTCTTTATAATGGTTTACTCTTGCCATCGTCACGGTGAGTCCGTTCGCTTCCTTTCCTTATGTGAGAAGGGTATGATGCAACAATCACCTCCCAGTTCGTCCTGTGCTGGGTAGGATACCTTACTTTTGAGATTTCTTATGACGACGATAGATGATTAGGCCGGTCTACTCCTTGAAATTTCTTTGAGGGGTGCTAAAAGTTTTAGTGGAGAGAACTAGTGGGCTGCATTAGAGGGCTCTACGAAGTCTCGCATTTGCCGTTCCTCAGGGGATCGTAGACACTTCCGGAAGTGTTAGAGGTCTTTATCTGGGCGGATTTTAAGAAATATTTTCGTAGTGCCAAACGTGGTACCCGCTATTATTTGGGAAGAAACTCTCTATGTCTTTAATCCTCGGGAGAGTTTTAATGGAGGCAATTGGCATGGGAAGTAAACCATTCATAGCGGTACCAAAATTCGAACCGTATTCCTCTCTTGGGATTCTGCCCTCAAACCTGCTCTCGACGTTAGAATAAATTGAAGAGTGCAACATCCCGTAATTTGAAACATTGCTTATTCAACAGTTAAAAAGAACAAGAGAATCATTTCTCCGAGTAACGAAGGCACTGAAATGGAAGAAAACCAGCAAAGAAATAAAAACGGATTTGCACCCAACACTTGAACATGAGTTACGACAACCCAGAAGGCGGTGGGTGTGGTCGAGTGGTTACACTGCTAGACTCGAAATGCTCGTTCACGTCCAGGTCCTCCACGGTCTCCACCTTGCTACTCAACGATTTATTTTCTCCGTTGCTTCGAGTTCAACTCTTCAGATGCACTCTTACAATAACCAACTGGTGTGCTTCCTGTCAGTTGGGATTCTAAACCAGTTTACAATTATTTGGATCAATTGTTTCATTCCATGCATATTTAGGCCCTAAAAAGCCTCATTGGGTTGTAGTCAATTGATTTTTTTCCTCGATGACCGCCGAAAAACTCAAGCGAGCTCACCTACTAGCCGCTTTACGGGATTGTGGGCTCACAATCTTTTCCATTTTGAGGGAGGAGTTTTCAGGGATAACAAAAGGGGATCACAACTCAAATCATCCCACCTTCCTTTTCCCTCAGGGGATGAATAATGAGCGGCCCTTTTGAGTCATTTCCACAACGGACACAGTAATTCTTCTGCCCTATGTCATGACACCAATTAACAATTGGTTCATACATCAGCGTGCGTTCATCGAGATATGAAGCACGCGGGAAGTTTGGAGAGCACGAAAGATGCGTAAGAGTTGCTCGAGGCGTAGCCGAGGGATCTCGAGGGATATGTTTGCTGACGTCATGAGCGTGCACAATAAGAATATGAAGCATGCTCGCGCAATTGAATTTGATTAGACAAATTTACTAGCTATGTTATAAAACGATTTGATGGATGATTTATCCAGTGAGGTTTAATTGGGTGAAACTAACAGATTGTGCGAAAGTACGACAATAGCCCGTAGTTGTCATTTAACCTGGTTCGCCTGGGCTCACAGTACATGTTTGTATAATTCGATGTTTAAAGTACAATAAAGTAGTTTTCAATTGAATTGTTTCGCTTTATTTCTTACTGAAATTGGCCATAATACCTTGCACCACTACCCTTACCGCTTCCTTTCGGCGATGTACGTTGGATAACAATTGTTGAATATTCTTCAGTATAATGTAAAAAAGGTGTGAACAAGTCTGACCCCAGGATTCTGTAAAACATCCATACTTGACTAGTTTACACTATTATTTGTATGCTGTGGCTTAATGGTAGCGTGGTGCTTCTTGCGCAACATCGATGGAGCTGATATCCCAAAGTCTGTGTCGAACTCTCTAAACTAAAGCGTTCCTCAAGTATGACAAGACAAACTTTATTATTTCATACTGACCTCATGTTTTCTTATTAAGTACACTAATAACTTGAACCGTTTCAACGGTTTATAGAAAGAATATAAATTAAAGAGCAGGTGGAGGGGTTTTCCTGGAAGAGAGGCTTGTTAGAAACTTTTCTCACGTGGAGGACTTACTAGAAAGAGAAGGGAACAAGAGGATGTTCAGGGCACATGTTCAGGGCACATGTTCAGGGCACATGTTCAGGACACATGTTCAGGGCATATCTATAATCTCTTGGGAATTTTTAGTTAAAAATTCCCAGCGGTCTAACCAGTGAAAGCCTGTGAAATTTTGGTGTTGCTCCTGTCTTACAAGATGCCATGCCATACAGGCAGCTCCGTCGGTTAAAATCTGCAAGAAAGGTCTATTTTATAGGTTAGGATCGACAATTTCTCGAAAGTCGAAAGGATCTACCTTCACTTCACAGTAAACTCCAGCTCTCTCACCCACTTGAGAGGCGTCTAATGTGAGTTAGGATTACAATCCTGAGTGGCCTTCATTAATAACAAGTATTAAAAGTTTTCTTACCTACAGCATCCATATGGGAACACAACTGAGCTAAAAATCTTGCAATAAACTTGCGTCTCACAAAAAACCTTTAAATGCTAGCCTTAAACCAGTTTAAGAGATCAGGTGCTCAGAAAATACACGGAGGAGTCAGTTTTAATGGAGGCTCGTAGTCCAAAATTCAGCTGAGAATTCTCTGTGGTCTCACATAGAAACCATTACAATTTACAACTTCTAAGAGAAGTCGACAGGAGCTTTGTCCACTTTCCCCCTTGGCTCAGATAACATCGAACTTCCTTGCATTTGGGATGAACTGTTTCTAATCCTTGTATTTGTTGCAGTTGCCTCCTTGACTCTAGTGACAAGTGATCGTAAGTACTGATAATCTTTTTATATTTCTATATTTTAATGAATAGTTTTGTTTCGTATTTAAGTCGAAAGGATTTCTTACTTATTACTAACGATAATGATTGAGTTGGTGCGTAGCACATTTTCAATTCGACATTGCTAAAACTTTTATCATTTTTAAAGACATGATAACAACAAGTATAAAAAACAATTTTAAGTTCTTCATTATCCAGTTCTTTCGTCTACAGTAATAAATCGATAGAGTGACTAAAAACTCCTCTCTTTTTCAGCCTGCAACCCTACTGGAGAATCCATTAATGCTACTAGCGGTCACATTTCCAGCCCCAATTTTCCCGACAACTATTTAACTAACTGAAAATACTTTTAACATTAGTTAATAATTATTCACCGAAGTGGAGGTGAATAGTGGTGGATATTTACCGAGCCGAAAAGTGGCGAAGTGAATATCCAGCACTTTTACCCACAAAGACAGGTAACTAGTTATTATTCATTTTTTTACTATAAACCACACAGATAGCAAAAAATACGTTTACTCCTTACAATATACCGAAAAATGGTCGGAAATTAATTATTTGGCGCGCGATTTAGGTAACCGGTTAGGAGGTGAATGTTACTTGCTATTCAAAACCAAACCAGCCAATTAGGGCGCGAAAAACACTTTTCACTTGTGTGGTATTAATACTACTGAACTTAAAAAACAATTGATAAGAGGATAAAAAGTAGTTAGCTTTTTCAAGTTTAAAAAGCAAATATAAATTATTTGAATGGAATAGCTGATCTTTCGCCAAACGTGCCTTAACCCATTAAACAAACTCCATGTCGATAAGTTCATCCGGCAGGCTGACAATCAGTTCTTCCAAATATTTCGGTGGTGCGAGCGTTTGAACGTTTTAAGCTTGCGATCGTTTTGAATGGTTTATCCGACCGGCCATGTTTGATTTGGAGTTAGAGTGGCCAGTGGGGGTAAGGGGAAGGGGAAGGGTGAGAAAGGTGATTTTCACTCCCCTACCTCCCCTACCCCCTTCCTTATTTTTGACCGTTGATCGTCGACCGCCTCCTTGGTACAAATTTATTTTTCTCCCCACCGTTCCGCTGCCGTTAAAAACAAAGATGGCGGCCTTAAAAATACTGAGCACTCGCCCGCCAGAATTACGCCTGCTCTCCGGGCTAACGTAACATGGAATCTATTTGTTAAATAGATATAACCTGTATTCAGTGTAACAAGTCATGAGATTTACTATCTTTTTGTTATTTTTTTCAAAGGAATTTGATCGTATCTTTAATTATTTAGTATCGATTGACGTAAACATACCCACTGGAACCGGTTTGTTTTAATAAATAGATCATGCTTCTATAACATGATTGTCTGAGCATTTCTCTCTCTTTCTGTAATTTATGTTACCCGGCAACCAACAGTACATAGCAAGGGTTATTGTTTTCAGCACATGTTTTGCTTACAAGCCTTCTCCTGAATGGATTGAAACCTGTGATCCGGAAAAACTTCCGTCTGACGAATTTATTGTAAATATGGTTTGCGATATACGATATTTTTAAGAGTTTCAGGACTCCATATGTTGAGTAAGTATTCTAAATATGTAAATTCAAATAAATCGGACGTTCAATATATTTGCCCTTGCTTGCTGTATATTACTCTCATGACTGCTATGCACGATTGCATCCATACGAGAACTTGCACCAGCAAAGTCCAGCATATTGTGAAAATGGCGGAAATTTGAACGTAATCGAAAAAATTATTACAGGATTCGCAATTAGATCAGTTCAAGAACAAGGTTTGTTGGGTCATGAGTACTGTCGGTTGACAAAGAAAAAAGTTTTAGACTGCAGGTGGCACAAGAAAGGGGTAATAGAATTCAAGTTTATGAAGAAACCGTGTGCTATGTGCATGTGAAGTAGACTGAGGTCGAAAGGTTACATCATTTCTATTTTCGTCGACGGGAACGCGTTTGTTTTTTTTCGAGGTGTGGAGTTTCGTCGAGTGGAATACGCTGGCATCTCAGTGGTTGACAATTCCAAGATTCTCGGGGTTTTAAAGCACGCAGCAAAGCAATATGAATTCTATATGGGCATTGCAATTTTTTTGTGAGAATATGTAAGTGAATTTTAGTGACCAAAAGATACAATAGTCTTTGAGAAACGTGACCGAAGATGTGAACATCAATGGCTCTGATTTCAAATGTGTGATATTCCGATGGACAATAACAGAGGAGAAATATGGTTACCGCATATTGTTGTGATATCGTTTAATATTGTTCTGTTATCGTTCAATATTGTTCTGTTATCGTTCAATATTGTTCTTTTATCGTTCAATATTGTTCTGTTATCGTTCAATACTTTTGGCAAAGGGCTACTTGATTAACAGTCTTCCCCTCTGAACACGAAAGACTTCAAAGTTGTTTCAGCGGTTCTTCTTATCAAAATGATGTCCATTTCAAAAATAAAGTTTGACATGCATGCCGTCTCGGTACTGCTTCGCGGAATTTTGAACAAATTTTTTTTTTTCAATCTTTGTATTTCCAGTACTGTTTTAACCTAATCACCTCCTTGTGTTGAAATCAGGACCGGGTTCAGGGCTAACTCCAAATTTAACATGTAAAAATTAACATGTTTTCCAATTCCTACGTACAGTTATCTCACTTCTCCGACTGGTGAACTCATCTGATGGTAAGTACTGTTAGTCGGCGGCATTTACTATTATTTAGGCAATTTTTGTTTCCCAAGGATGCTTTATGATCATCAGATATGACATGGGAATGGACAGATATAGCTGAAACCATGAAACCATGAAAAATGGCGCCATGAATTGGTTAACATTTGCTCGAGCATCGTGCGCTGATGTCCTTGTTTGTGCTATAACGTGTCGATATTCGTAAGGGATGCATATGATATTCGTGAGGATGTTTCCAACAAGCAGAGCAGTCTTTCCTAAACTTGTCAAAGCATATCTATTACTGAGCATTCTGTAGACCTTTCAAGGATTAAATTTGTATATTTCTGCACGTTTTGACTTGACTGCCATAAATTCACCCATACAAGCTAATTTGAAGGCCTGTATGGGGTTAACTGATAAGTGACAAATGGCAAAAATTTTAACTGGCAACTGGCAAATCGCTGGAAATCTAACTGACAACTTACATTTGTGGTGGGCTTTTACTGACAGTTGGCAAAAGACCGGATCGCCCGAAATATCCTAAAAACTGGACGTAAAATCAGGAAAGTTGATTTATTTTGTTCAATAAAAGTACGCTTTTTAATACGCATCAGTACGAGTACGCGAGAGTGTCATATTTTGTTAATAATTACCGTATGGACCATCCACATCAAGGTCATATGTCACATATCGGTAGTATTGTCTTTGATACCCAACTCGATCGTCAGATTACGCCATGGCCGTCAATGCTGGTATTTTAAAAGTTGTTGTAAGCTTTTATAGAATTGATTCGGAAACAGTATTTGAGCGTTACGTAAGCCGTATTCCTACTAAATGTACACACCGTATGGACGCTGAAAAAGCACCTTATTTCATTCCTTGGCTTATGGAGTTGTTCAGTTAATATGGCCTCGGAGATTTTGATGTGAAACTTTATCCCATGGCTCCGAAATCAGGGGGGACGAGCAACAATTTTGCCTTAACTACGAACGAGCAATGGAATCTGGAGCTTCCTACCATACTGGCTGGAACAGGAAGCGAATTAAACAGTATGTATTGGAATGGTTGGGTATTTGGTATTGATATAAATGTATCAGTTAAAAGCCTGCTCTGTAGTATAGAACACCTATAGATACCGATTTATAAGCATTAAAGCATATGCCGTAAACAAAGAATCGTATGTACATGACAACATCACAAACACCGTTTCTGAGGTGAAACAACGGCACAGTATAAAGGAAACCACAGCAACAAACGGCCCTGAAGGAACTGTGTCTCATAAAATTCAAGTCTCACTTAAACTTCTCGAAGGAGGAATGCGCTGCCTGCACAACAGCATAGCTTCAATTAACAACGATTATCTTGAAGACATTGAATTGTGCACGTTACTCACAATTGTTGTGGAGAATCTACACGTAGTCTCCCATTTTAAGGATGAAACCTTCACCGCATTGCCGTATTCCCAAGACTTTGGAATAATTACCAACCAACTATTTTACTCATGAAAAATCCTACTATCGTGTTCCCCACAGCACCACAGAGTTTGCAAGTGTCAACTTTATATATGCGACCGCTACCTTCAGAGGAGATCAACCCCGAGACTGAAAGTGCTATGAAAGAATCGGGAGTGGAAGCGTAGAAGAGGACAGTGGGGGTTTTTCCTTGCCCTGCTTTTGAAGGATCCCCTCGTCAAGGAGAGAAGGAGAAATGAACTAGTTTTTACTGACAACGTCAGTAACGTCAGAGTACATTTTATGGCTCGACAACAACGACACTGGCGACAAGTTCGTTTTCTCTGAGGTAAAAAATAAAAGACTTGTCTCTATCAGCAAGCCTAATGCTTGTGTTTGTGTTCACTCGTTTATAGCTTTTCCGACTGCCTCAAGCTGATGCTAAGCTGATGCTGTTTGAGAGCGCTGTGGATCAACACGCACCCACTAAAAAGAAACGAGTCAGGGAGAAAGATATACCCTATATGACTCCAGAATGGAAGCAAGCCATCAGAGATAAGAGAAAATTTGCAGTTCAATTTGCAAAGGATCGCTCTCTTGAAAACTTCGAGCTCAAACGAAAATACAGGAACATTGCAACACGGGAACGTAGAAAGGCAATAAAGGCCTACTGGTATAGAAAATCGGAAGAGCTGAAATCTAAGCCCAGCGAGTTTTTTAACACATTCAGGCCATTCATCAGTAAAAAGACAAAAGACACCAATGCTATATGTTTGAAATCTGATGATGGCGAGGTCGAGAAAGACCAAACTGTGGTGGCTGAACTCCTAGCAGGCCATTTTAATACGGTGGCAGCGAATATAGGAGGCAACCATATCACCAGCCTAACCGAGAATGATCATAGGAACCACAGTAGTGTCAAGGCTATTGAAAGCGGTTACAAGGGGAATAAATTTGATTTCAAATAATTTAACAAAGAGGAAGTGCAGTGTGCTCTTAAAAATCTCAATGTAAGAAAGTCGTATGGGTGGGATGTGACAGCACCACCCAAACTCTTTAAGGGAGTGGCTGAAGGAATTGCACCATCCCTGACTAGACTTTACAATAACTGTATTGACTTAGGCGAGTGGCCATCTGAATGGAAGAAAGGCGAATGGACCCCTGTATTTAAAAAGAGAGACAGACAAGACAAATTGAACTATCGTCCAATCACTTCACTTATATGTGTGAACAAGATTTTTGAACACTTACTCAGCAAACAAGTGACCAGACATTATGACCCACAGGATGACAGCTTATAGAAAACAACACAGCTGTGAGACAACCCTGCTGATGTTGATAGAAGACTGGAGGTCTGCAGTGGGCAGAAAAGAGCTGGTAACAATATTAACTGCTGACATGAGTAAAGTATTTGACTCGTTAAGCTATTCACTCACTCTAAAAAAGCTGGATGCCTACGATTTTAATAGCAGTTCACTTGAACTGATTAGATCATTTTTTGATAGCAGGCTAAACAGAGTAAAAATAAATGGCCACACGAGTGAATGGAGAATTATGGAACGTGGTTGTCCTCAGGGATCGTCATTCGGCACTCTCCTCTGGAACATGTTCCAAAATGATATGGCATTTCATATCCCTGACTCAAACCTTACGCTCTATGCTGATGACCACCAATTATATGTGACAGGAAAAACCTATGAAGAAGTTGAATCTACTCTAGTGACTCAGGGTCAACAAGCACTGTTATGGTATAGTTACCTACGCTTCATAATAGATGCTTACAGGACATAGCAATACTAATGTATAAAGTAAAGAACGATCTAGTACCTAGCTACATATTTGAGATATTTACTCGAAAGGGTACTCGTTATAACCTTAGGAATAGTGACTTTGAAATACCACGATTTAACACTATACGCTATGGTAAATACACACTTAGGTATCAAGGACCATATATCTGGTCCAAATTAGAAAATGGTATGCGTGAACTACCAAGCCTTAGCATCTTTAAAACTAAAATCCGTAGAGTTGACCTGGTCAGCCTAGTGGAGGACAGTGGCAACTGCTGCAATCTTTGCAGCACGTGATTTTTTTAATTATCTACATTGTACAAGTATTTTTATGTTATCTGAACATTGTTAATATTTCTAAATATTTTTAAATTTTAATGCATAGTTTATCGGCTATATTGTTTCTTATTATGATACTGTACATAGTTTTTTTTTTAATTTTGTAATAGTAGGTGCCCCCAATTAGCTCTATGAGCTAAATACATTGACACGGTAATAAAGATTTTATTATTATTATTATTATTATTATTATTAAACTTAAAGGAAAACTGTTCATTACAAGATATCAAATAAATTTTCTCTCTCTGATGTTCTTGATGGAACTATGTAGCTCCAAATGCAATGTCAGTGGCTGCTTTTGCAAACTTGAGGTCGAACTCAAACCTGTGAGCACGTAGATTGCAAAATCTGTCAAAAGACGACCAAAAAATATGATGCCCATCTTGTCAGGTTTAATGGGCTAAGTCACGCAATTCGAAGTAATGTAACAATCACGAGCAGATAGGAACTCACTGTACACCATTATAGACCGCGTGCATATTGACGAGATCATTACTGATGCTTCCGGTTTGAGATCTCACAAGTTCCCTCAGGAGGAAGTGGATAGAATTGGACGACTGTTGAAAGGTGACATTGCCTCTGACGACGAACACGTCGAAAATGAAGAGGTATCCGATGAGGATTCTACTGATGAACCTCCTCAACGTGCGTTTGTAAGCACCAGATTGGGGAATTCAGCAACTCGCTTACAGCTGTTTTGATTTATAACCAGACGTGTTGAGGATACTCTTTGCTAGTTCAAAATGGGTAAGCCGGATAAACGGGCAGGGTCACGTGTTTCTTATCAGCCGAATTATGAACTCTTAAAATGAAAATGGAAATATAACAATCACGAAATCACGGGAACTCAATAAAGGAGGAGACTTACAGCTTTGTAATTTTCACGTTCGTACTAATTGATATCAATTTTAATTTAATGAATTTAGTGTTTGTTAAGTTTATCTTCGATAACAGTCAGCTTTGATCTCCTCCTATTTTTAACACCTGTGTCTTTTTTTTTTCGGCTTTTACCTTTTTTTTCTGACGTTCTTTTGACGTTTTAAGCTGTTTTTGAAATGCGTCAGTTAATTCAAGAAACAACATCCTTCAAAATTAATTTCTCCAAATTTCTTTTACTATTACTCGATCATAATCGATCTACAAAGAAACTGCTTCGCAGCATTTGTATAGCCCTTTTTACAGTTCCCGGCGACATATTGGATTAGTAACCGCGCACACACGATAACGAGACTGCGGTTGACCCGGCGGTTCTTTCAAACAGCTGATCTACTGACATTTCACGTTCTAATGCACTTTTCAATGCGATTTCTCCCTTCAAAATGGTTTTAATACAACGATATGAAACTTCCGTCACTAGATGACATCCAGAAACTCAAAGCATTAGATCTCAGGGAGACTTTAAAGTCTAATTCAGAATCGGTGGGTGGAATTAGAGCCGACGAAAGTGTGTCGAATGTTTATACTTTGCTGATGTGACACGTCCTCCCATCGAAAAGTGGAGAAAACCGAGAACTTCTTACAGGTATCCAGGACCTATAACAAAACCAGAACGACTTCAAATACGACGCAACTATGGTAAGGATTCAGCCCTTGAATGGTCGGGCGATCTCCGTAATTTACCTGCGATAAATTTCATTCAGCTTTACGATTACCCCGTTGTTTCCACACAAAAATACCGCCACAACATGTTGAGAGGAACGCATTACGATAAGCTGAAATCCTGTAAGTTCTTCTTCGAAGAAAACGTGAAAAAACTGGAGGGCAAAATTTTTGAAAACAAAACTTATGTAATGGAAAATGTTCTTCACTCGATGAAGAAAACACCTAACAGAGCTGTTCTGGAGTTCTCATCTATGTGTGATGTGTTACGCGCAGAGTGTACGTACTCTGCTGTTCTCGGTCTCCGAGTAAAAGGAAAATGCAACCACATCGGAGGAGTGCTGTTTGCTATTGAGGATTTTATAAGAAGGGTCCAAAATAACCCAAAGCCATTAACCAGCACTTCGCTGCTCTCAGTGTGAGTGATACCCCGCAACCAAAGAGTGGCAGCGAAGCCAATCGACAAAGTATTGATTAGAAAGATTCCAGTTTTTCAATAATAATCAGGGAGGAAAACAAATTCAAAATTTACAACAGTATATAAGGTTTGGAATTCGCTTTTTTTTTTTTTAATAGAAATACAATGCGCTTACGACCATATCTCGAGGACGAGGAGCCAAGTGGGATTCCTCTCTTCCCCTCTAATATCTCGCATCTTTTTTCTTTCATTTAAACTCTCGCAGAAGAATTATCCAAATGAAACTCTTTATGTCGAAAGCATACAGCACTTTGTGTCGACCTCTTCGTACATACCATTATCTTATGACTCAAGAACTGAAATTGTCAGACTCGTTAATGACGTCAAGGACTCGCTAGCCTTTATTCGGTCTGTTGTCTTTCTGCTTGCTTCCATATTTCCGCAGTTAAATACGAAACACAACTGACTTATGTCGCTCTGTTGATTCGACCTCATCGATTCTTCAGCGTGAAGAAGATCGAGCTCCGTTAAAATAGAACAAGAAGTTTGAATACCATCATGATTTCAGCCTGGATCTTGATTACATTTTGTGGTAAGTGAGAGTTCTTTCATGCGAATGATTAATGCGCAAATTTCACTTCACTGATCATACGTGCAACAAAGAGAGGTAATTCTTGTCCAATCGTATGAGACAAATTAAATGCCAAGTCATGCTCATTGAGGAATTCAAAACACTTGATCGCTCGCTGAACAGGTGTAGACATGAACAAAGGTACTTTGCATTCTTAGGCTACTTTATTTCAAGGAATATTGAATCGTTTCGTACCAAGAAATGGTCCATTGTTTCGGGTCAACTTTTCCATTAAGCATCAAATAAAAGTCCTGAGTAATTGGTAGTCCTGAGGGGCGGAAAAGCTTGTAACTGATCGTAAAATTATCGGAGTGACAATTTTGCTGCACAGGGGGAGTGGGTTGTGAAAATATGCACTAGTAAAATCAATCTCCATCGGTGTACCCAAGGGTAGACTTGACCCTCGTCTAACGCATCGAGCCAAAGATTCGCAAATTCAAAAATAATTAAACTCATCCGTATTGCAGTGACTCATTTAAACCACCTCTCTCTATATGTAAGTTAAGTGGAGATTTGTTTCTGTCACTCAAATAGACAGAAAACGTTAAATCGATGAATAAGTTATTTCTGACACGAGAGGAAGTTAACATCAACAATTGATGATAAAATATAACAACAACGCCGGCAAGTATATATCACTGAAAATTTTAACCTGACTGCACATTCATTGAAAATAGCGATTCACGTATGAAGTTTTGCCAACAGGTGACTGTTTATTTTTACACCAGGAGCCATGAATATGAAAAATTCCTGATAAGACAGTAAATTCCGAAACCGACACAGTTCCACCTATAGTCCACCATATGATTTCAGTCGCTGTACTCGGATTCTTACAAGGTGTTATTTACGACATTGGAATTTTGTTTTACAGTTAAGATTCGCTCTTTTACATTTGTTTCTTGTATGATATCAACAATTATACCGAGATATTTTCAAACGGTTGTAAAAATACTTTTTCCGCTCACATTGATAACTCTGAGTTTTGAAACTTCAATATCCCCACTGGGTAACCCGAGAATATTTGACTGTCGTCCGTCCCCGCGGGAGAATTTGAACCGGCGGATGGCTCAGAAGAAGAGGTCTACAAGTTACTGACAAATTTTAAAGCTTGGTCAATGAGAAGAAAGTTACGGTCGCCGATTTTGCCTCGTGTTAAAAAATTTACTATTAAATCCAGCACTTGAGTAAGACATTTGAACACCATCTTGGCTCGGCAGGGGAGGAGGATTTGAATAAATCAATTTTCAAAAGTTCAAATGCCCTGGGGTATACCCGGGAAGATGTTGAAACTTCCACTTGATCGACACATTACTCTCGCTGCCTTTTGAAGGAGACCCTCGTCTATAAGAACAAACCCAAAACTTTGAAGAAATGAGAGACTTTGAGGCTGAAACGAAAAGCACTGAAAGAAAGTCATTGAGGCAAAAGCTGACGAGATTTCGAGATCGGATGAACACTTTATGAAACCTGGTGTCGCAATTTTTGGGACGGGAAAAGTGGGAGGGGAGGGTGTTTAAAAAACGCACTGTCGGGAGCCAACAGGAAGTCATATCATTTCTTCTCGCTTTGATTAATATTGCGTAAAGTCTCTTTTTGGTTGGTAATTGTTGAACAGAAGCTTTTTTCATAAATTTCAATGACAATTCTGTGAAGTGGCAGTGGGGTTTTCAGAGCTTGTACAGCATTTAGAGAATTTCTATGCTCTTTCATTTCTTTTATTTAAACTTTTTTAATGCAGACTCATCAATGACGTCAACGTCACACTAGCCATTATTCGGGGCTGTCCTGGTGTACCGGTACACGGGGGAATTCCTATTGTTTTCACATCCATACATGGAGTTGTGACGCAGTTCGTTAATGTTTGGTTCCTTTGTGTACCGGTACACGAGGACACAACCCTTTATTCGGTCTGTTGTCTTTCTGCTTGCTTCCATATTTCCGCGGTTAAATACGAAACACAACTGACTTATGTCGCTTTGTTGATTTCGACCTCGTCGATTCTTCCGCGTGAAGAAGATCAAGCTTCGTTAAAATAGAACAAGAAGTTTGAATACCATCATGATTTCAACCTGGATCTTGACTACATTTTTCGGTGAGTGAGAGTTCTTTCATGCGAATAATTGATACGCAAATTTCACTTCACTGATCATACGTACAACAAAAGCATCTAGAAGTCACTTCTGTTTGCTTTTACAGGCCAGAGGTTTGAACTATTATTCTGAAATTGATTTTGCTCTGTCTGCCGACTTCTAATCGCTAATAATCAAACCGTGCGAGTCAAATTAAAGGTCAATTCATGCCCAAACTGAGAGTAGATCGTTCGCAGAATAGGTTTAGACATGAATAAAGGTACTTTACATTCCTAGGCTACTTTATTTCAAGGTATATCAAATCGTTTTATATCGTCACTCGCAAATGGAGATTTGATTCTAACACTCAAATAGACAGAAAACGATAAATCGATGAATAAGTTCTTTCTGACACGAGAGGAAGTTAACATCAACAATTGATGATAAAATATGACGACAACGCCAGCAAGTATATTTCAACATTTCATTACGGAATCGCGCCCATTGAAAAGCGTCGCCCGAGAAAAGTGGGGTACCCATGATGCTTTGCGGGCGCAATGACCTAGGAATGAGGTTGCAAACGCTCACCGCCAACTTCGGTCGCTTTAGATCTGAATTGACAAATTCCCAAACGGGAGTTGTAAAATTTCGCTTTGCGTCCGTTTAGAGACAATGGAGATACAATTGGAGCAATTAGCATTGTTTCAAAGTGACGAAATGCTCTTTTCGTCGGTAAAGAGCGAGGGCCGCGTTTGCATATCAAAAGAGCGTGAAGTGTTCATCCGTAAGCTTATGAGCGTGAGCGTGCACCTACGTGGAGCGGGAATCTACAACGTATACTTAAGCTTTTCGAAAAGTAATTAGACTACCGACGTGTTATCTGAAACTGACGGCAATAACGGGCCAAAAAGGAAGGTAAAATTCCGCACAGCCCCACACTACATTATACGTTCAGTTCTTGGATAGAGTGACAAAAACAATACTTTACCATTGGGAAAACAGATTTGTTTTACGATAGTATGGGGCAGTACGGAAATTTTACTAAAAGGAATATTTCTGTGATGTTTTGCTTTCTTGGCGAAGTTGATGGTCGAACCTCGCAAATCTGCCGCAATTGAGTCTTAACACAAATTGAAAACCCAGCATTTCAAAGGTAATTTAATTTTACATCTGACCGATTTTTAAACAATATAACCTAATCAAGATAACGCCACTAATTACGTCTATTCTTCTTCGATGAAAAGCGCTACGTTTCGGTTGTCTGCACAAGAAACAATACTTTCGAACACTGCGTACACGGGGGATTACATGATTGACAGTCGGATTGACAGGCCTGCGTGAAGTTACGCATGCTCTCTTTCTCTTTTCTAGCTTATTTGCATTTTCCCGTGCGACGTTTTTCAATGGGCGCGATTCTGTAATGTTCACCTGACTGCACATTCATTAAAAATAGCGATTCACGTATGAAGTTTTGCCAAAAGGTGACTTTTATGTCCTAGTTTTTTATTTTACACCAGGAACCATGAATACGAAAAATTCCTGATAATACTAGATTCAGTAAAATCCGAAACCGACGCAATTTCATCCACGTTACACCATATGATTTCGGTCGCTGTACTTGCATTCTTACAAGGTGTTATTTACGACACTGGAATTTTGTTTTACAATTAAGATATCAACGATTATACCAAGATGTTTTCAAACGGTTGTACAAATACTTTTTCCGCTCGCATTGATAACTCTGAGTTTCGAGACTTCAATATCAAAAAATTGACCATCAGATCCAACACTTCTTTCAGATCTTACGTATGCAGTAGGTAACAATAATTCTATAAGTTAATGGCGTTAAGTCTGATTTCCATCCTGTCTTCTCCGGCGTACTTTAAGGATCCATATTAGGAGCTCTACTATTTCTTATCTATATCAATGTTATCCCTAAGTCAACTACTTACTTTTCTAGTAAGTTTCAGGAGACAAATCACGCCTCACGCTTGTTCATAAATTCACGAATCTCACTCTTCTTTCCGTTAAATTCATGCGTCACATACGTATTTTTTGATGTCTGACACGCACACATAAAAATTTAATCAGTTTGCCTCAGATCAGTTTAAGCGGGTGTTAAAGAGGCTCAGAAAATATGAGATATTAACAAGTTAAAAATCAGCTCAGAATTCTTGGTGGTATAAATAGAGCTATCGCAGCTTAGGGAGTTTTATATGCTGTCCCCTTTTGCTCAGATGACCTCAAACTTTTTAGCATCTGGGATGAACTGTTTCTACTACTTACGTTGAGACACGTGTTCACATGTTCGTTCTTTGTATTTGTTGCAGTTGCCTCCCTGACTCTGGTGACAAGTGATCGTAAGTATAAATGTTCGTCTTACATGTCTACATTTTAATCGACAGTTTTCGTCTTAAGTCAACTAGAATTCTCATTCTTAGTAAAGATATGGTATCGAAGGTGCTAATTTGCAATAAATTTTCAATTTCTATTTCCTTAAATTCTTTTGTTTGCAGTAAGAAACCAACAGAGTAACTGAAAGATGTGTTTCTTTTTCAGCCTGCACCCTTCTTGGAGAATCCATTAATGCTAGTAGTGGTCACATTTCCAGCCCCAACTTTCCCAACAACTATGATCAAAACATGATTTGTACCTGGAATATCATAGTACCCAGTGGGAAAATCATCAAACTGACCTTCTTGAACTTTACCCTGGTAGCAGGTGAAAACGATGACTGTGCTGGAGCGGCAGCAGATAGTGCCCGAGTCTTTATCACAGACGTTGCTTCTCATGGAGGAAAACCTGATGACTTTAAGATCTGTGGTCAAAAGCTTCCCCCTCCTGTGTACTCCGAGGGAAATGTCATTCAAGTGAGATTTGAATGTCGTGCCGGCCTTGTAAACAAAGGGTTCAATGCAACCTTTGAGGCAATAGATGGAGATTCACGTAAGAGCTTTTTCTTCAGGGGTACTTTATTAAGGAAGTATAGAAGTGTACCGAGCATATACACTATTGAGCTAAGCGACAATGTTGTTGAGTATAGCCTGAAAATAATGAGGTAGACAATCTTTGAACAGCTATAGTCTGTAGAAAGAAAATTGAATGTATTCAAGCCTTTCACTCGGATGCAAGCTATTTATATTTCATGTCCGCTACATTGATTTATTTTAAACCCGTCAACATACGAAAAAGGAGCTATAGGTATTAAAAATCAACCAGTTAACCACAGTGGAGTGTAAAATTAAAACTAAAACACGTTTTGAAGCTTGACACAGTCTTTGTTCCTTTTTTCAGCGTGCCCAGCAGATATGATCCTCGATGAAACTTCAGGTTCTTTCTCCTCTCCCTTTAATCCAAGAAACTATCCATTCAACCAGACATGTAGCTGGAATATTACAGGGAAACAAGGATACCGTGTTGAGCTCACAATACCAGACTATAATCTTGAACGTTGTGATGGCGCTGCCTGCTCGTGTGATTATATGGAAGTTCAGGATAGCTTCAGTGATAAAGCGCTGCCTGCAAAACTATGTGGTACACCAAGGTTTATTCCTGTAAAGTTTTTTTCACTGCACGAAAGCTTGAGGGTGGTGTTTGTGTCCGATGATACAAACATGGATTATGACGGATTTGGGGCAACTTACAAGCTGTTGAACTACAGTCCTCCAAGTAAGTAGAGAAAACAACTTCCTAAGATCTAAGAGTTCTCTGAGAGAATGTGTTACATGCAATAAACTCACCCACGCAAGTAATAATAAGGAGCTTAGTCAATAAGAGTGGAGGTTCTCTCTGTTATCAACTCAGGATGAATGCGAACATCTCTGATGTATAGTGTAAGCGGTGATGTACTGAGAAGCCATGCCAACCTTAATTGAATAAAGGTAGTAGGTTTCCAAAGAAACTGTGGTGCTGCGTCGGTCGCGGAGTATAAGAAGATAATTTGGTTTCATTAACTGTGTTGACAATGTAAATTGGTCACCGTAACGAGTTTCAAATATTCATATTATTGCCTTGGGGCTACTCCCTTGTAAAAGCCATACTGGAATATATCACCGTAAAGGGTATGGTTTTGAGCCGCTTTGGTTTGTATAGACTTTGACCATTAGTCGAGTCAACAGTTGTATGGTAAGCATTTCGATTGGTTGTTATTTATCAGCTATTGGAGAACAGAGGCATAAATGACATCACCATTTACGACAGTTTGCTTCTTCACCGTATATGAAACAATTAGATTCCACATTGCCGTGTGTCTGTTGAGAAAGAGATGCCAGATGATGTCAAACTCTGGTCATCAGTGACACTTGGCTGCACCTCGTGTGCCACTTTTTTGTTCTTACCATGCGGATTTTGACGGAATCTGTGAAGGAAACTATATATCTATCACCAATCCATGTTCATTCTGGCCTATTCCCAGAGTTCTAGTTAGTTAAACAGAGCGAAACAGACAGAGGCAAAATAGTAGTGGCGTAGTAAAAAAGAGAGTGAGGTTTGGGTCTAGTCGGGAAAAGAAGAAGTTAATTACACAACATGACCCACCTCTCCTTCGTTTTTTCACTCCTCTGTTACTCTCACGCAGTTCAATATGGCATTGCGTTTTACCAACTGAACGCCTGAAACAGCCTATGCTTCTTCTCCCACACTCACATGCTTTTTTTTATTGTACACAGTTTGTCCCAAGGAAGCAATTCCTCTCTCAGGCAGCGGAAAAATAAGCAGCACAAACTACCCAAAGAGTAACTACACTGCGTCCAGAAATTGTACCTGGAACATTACCGCGCCAGCTGACAAAATTGTAAAGTTTACGTTTACTGACTTTGTCTTAAGTGAGTGTTCAGCCAATCCTTGTTCGGACTCTTGTTCTTATGTGGAGCTTTATGATGGTGGTTCAACAAGTTCTCGTTTGCTGGGGCGATTTTGTCAGGGGTCGTCTTGGAATAAGTCTCATTTCTCGAATGGAAGCCAAATGTTTGTGATGTTCCATCCCGGACAAACAGTTGCTCGTGGTTTTGAAGCAGAATATTCAGTGCTGTCTCTCACAACAACAACATCACCTTCAACAACAATATCACCTTCAACAACAATATCACCTTCAACAACAACGTCACCTTCAACAACAATATCACCTTCAACAACAACGTCACCTTCAACAACAGCATCACCTTCAACAACAATATCACCTTCAACAACAATATCACCTTCAACAACAACGTCACCTTCAACAACCACGTCACCTTCAACAACAATATCACCTTCAACAACAACGTCACCTTCAACAACAACATCACCTTCAACAACAATATCACCTTCAACAATAATATCACCTTCAACAACAACGTCACCTTCAACAACAACGTCACCTTCAACAACAATATCACCTTCAACAACAACGTCACCTTCAACAACATCACCTTCAACAACAATATCACCTTCAACAACAATATCACCTTCAACAACAACGTCACCTTCAACAACAACGTCACCTTCAACAACAATATCACCTTCAACAACAACGTCACCTTCAACAACATCACCTTCAACAACAATATCACCTTCAACAACAATATCACCTTCAACAACAACGTCACCTTCAACAACAACGTCACCTTCAACAACAACGTCACCACCATCTTTTACAGAAATAAAAGCGACGAGTGAATCTGCGGCTACCAGTGGTAGGTACCCCAACATGTTTTATTTAGGATACAAAAACAAAATCAAAATAAAATACATCTTGCAAAGGATGAAACAGAGGTTTGCCCTATGACGTTTGATCTTAAAAGAAAATGATAAATATCTATTTATCTTTTAGTCTATACACAGTAAAATATTCATCAAAAAAGCCAAGAGACTAAGTCAAAAGAGGCTTAGGCCGGTCCGTTTTTTAAAATTACTGGCTTCGACCACGGGTCGCGGTAGACTGTTCCCATTCTTGTACCGCATACGGACGGCGAAAGGATATTTGGAAGCGTTACACTTTCCTGGTTTAAGAGATACTTTGGATTATTTAAGCTAATTCTGTCTTGTAGCATTCTAGAAGAGAGAGGTAAAGTCTGCAAGATTCCGGTGTAAGCCATTCAGCCTCCTCAGGCGCTCTTCGTATATCATCTTGTACAAGAGGTTGTAAAGCGTAGGGGAAGCCTCTGGACCCGATGGGTCCACTGAATGAAAACCGAATATTTTGTCGGCTTTGTTGATCATCGCATTAACGCGTTTGCTCTATGTTGGGTCCGAAGTGATCACAACGCCTAGGTCTTCAGCACTGTTAACGGTTTTAAGACTTGAACTCAGCGAGTTGGTAACGATTTCACCCAAACCGCTACGATTCGTCTACGGTCGTTGACGAATCTTCACACCGGAAGTCGAATAGTGTGTTAACATACCGGAAGTCGAATAGTGTGTTAACATACCGGAAGTGGAGGGTGGTAAGCAATGTGTGAAAATAAGTATCATGGTATACCGGAAGTCGAATTGTGCGTTAACATACCTGAAGTAAAGGGGCGTGAGCAATGTGTGATAATGAAGAGTAGAAAAAAGAAAATGACAACATGAACCTTCCGTGTTCTTGAGACGTGAAACGGCTACGATTCGTCTACGATTAGACAACATCTCCATCCCCCCTTCGTAATTTCTTGCGGAATATTTTCTAAGTGTCTTGCAAATCGACTTCCGGTATGACGGTTTGACATCAACTGTGACGAGTCGTTCGATCGAGTCAATCGACTTCTGGTATACGAGTCGTTCGATTCGAGTCGAATTGAGTCGATTCGACAACATTTTCAACAACCCATGACAGTTACTTGCGAATTTACTTCCGGTATGCGTTTCCATCTAATGAGAGATGGTTTATCAGATTTCCGGTATAACAAGACGGATTAACCGCGAATCGACTTCCGTAGAACGATTCGTAGCGGTTTGGGTGTATTGGAAAACCCTCATGCGTTATTTGCATTACCTCGCATTTGTCGAGATTGAAGAGCCGACTTTATTTCTCAGTCCATGCTGCTAGCTGGTCGGTGTCGGACTGTAGCTCCTGCGTTTCTTTTTTTATGTTTGAAAGTCCTCGATGTATCTTTGTGTCGTTGGCGAGCAACTTCATCTTGGACGAGATGTTTGAGTTTATGTTATAAAAATATATTAAAAAAAAGAAAAGGACCCAGGATTGTGCCATAGGCAACATCAGATTACACAAGAAACCACGAAGAATAAGTGCCACGCACCACGACGCGTTTCAGGCGGCCAGTTACGAAATTTCTGAACTAAAACAGATGGGGTCCATCAATCTCATACCACTTTAGCTTAAGCAGTAATCGTTCGTAGTGTAGAGAATCGAATGCTTGGAAAAAAAAAATCTGTTGGTTTCGATCTGTTTCTGAATGTCGCCCAGTCGTTAAATCAAGGTAGTAATTGCGTTTAAGTGGACTTCGTTTCAAGAAATCCAAATTGCACACAATCAAGGTAAGCGAGATCTGCCGAAAGTTCCGAGGCTCTCTGCAGTCTTTTTTACCCTTCTTGTGAACGGGGACAATATCGGCTATTTTACACGCCAACGGAACCTGGCTAGTATCGAAGGGGCTGATGAGCGAAGAGAGGTCGCTAACTCGACGGCGCATCTTTCAGCACGTGCGGTGAAAGAATCAGGCCCGTGGGACTTGTGCGAGTTTAGTTTCGTAAGAAGGTAGTTAATTTCGTTTACATTACATTGGATAGTTGACAGTTTGAGATCCACGACGTTGCATCATCCTCAGATGTAAAGACGGACGAATAATTAGAATTCATGTTTTCGGCAATATCTAAATCTTCCGTCATTGTAACATCATTAACTTTCAAGGGGATTAACTTTTTTATCCTTTACTCGCAGATGAGATGTAATTCCTAAACGCTTCCGGGTTTCCAGATATCTTTAGATCTGCAGAGATCGTATTGATGAATATGCAAAGCAAGTTGAGAGCTGTGTTATTTCGTAGTAACAAACCTTGTTTTTCGCCAAAAGTGCCTTAACCCTCAAAACGCACTTAATCTTGTGAACCCATCACAGGCTGACAATCAGATCTTCTTTTAATGGTGCGAGAACTCCATGGGGTGGGGTTGAATTTTACCCTCAATTAAGCAATGAATTAGTTTCGGTCTCTGAGTGTTGACGGATTACATAATTAACGAAATTATTGAGTGATATTATTCCACCTTATTATATTTTTCAATCAATGATCATCATATGTTATCACTAATTTAAGCGGTTCTTTAAGACTTTCCAATTTTCATTTTAAATTGTAGCGCCAGAGGGATCCTTATCGACAGCGGCTGCTATAGGAATAGGATTGGGTTGTGTGGTCTTTCTTCTACTCGTCTTCATAGCAGTATATTATCTTTTCATTGGTGAGTTCGATCGCTTCCTGTCCTTACGGGAAAGTGGGTCTGGTGCAATAATTACCTCCCAGTTCGTCCTGTGCTTGGTAGGAGACCATAACTTTAAGATCTCTTATTATGAGGATAGACGATATGGCGAGTCTGATCCCTGAATATATTTGAAGTGTGCTAAAAGTATTAGTGGAGAGAAATAGCGAGCTACATTAAGGATTCTACTAATTCTCAATTTGACTGGTAGACTTTCTTCTGGGGATCTCAGAGACTCTTGGGAGTTTCAGAGGTCGTAATCTGGTCGGATCTTAAGAAGTGTTTTTCCTGGTGCCATGTGTGGTGCCCATAATTATTTTAGAATAAAAATTTCTATTTCTTTGGTCCTCATGGGAGTGTTTCAGGAGTCAATCATTACAAATAGGAACCTGCTCCCGAAATCAAAATAAATTAAAGAATGCAACATCCCGCGGCACTTAATACCATCTCAATTTGAAATACTGCTTGTTCTCAACAGTTAAAAAGAACAGGAGAAGTACATCTCCGAGTGATGAAGGCAATGAAATGGAAAAATGCACAAAGGAAAATAACAAAGTATCTGCACCTGAAGCCTGAGCATGATTTGAACTTGTCTACTTCCTGCCAGTCCGGATCTTAAACCAGTTTATATCTATTTGGATTTTTTGTTTTATGTTGTGTGTATTAAGGCACTTAAAAGTCTCATTCGGGGAGTGGTCTAATCATTTTTTTTCCTCAATGACCGCCCAAGTTTTGCAGAGATTTAGGAGAATGGGCCCGAGGAATAGAATAGAGAAGATCGTGTCTATCTGCCCGTAGTTAGACTCTACCCAGACCTTTGACAAAGAGTGTGGAAACATAGGAAACCCTATTCACGTATAACTAAAACTAATTAGAGCAATTTTCAATTCAGTGTCGAAAGTAATTTGAGATTTTATCTATTATGCTTCACTTTGGGCTGTGATTCTGAGTCCAGAAAAGTCGCGCCACACTCTCCACCAATCAGCTGAAAAACTTAAACCAATCACAATTCGGTCGTCCGCGTTTTCCCGCGCTTTCCGTAGTTTTGTCTGTGTTACTATGAGTTCTTGTTGGCTGTTAAAGATATTTTCCTTTAGTAAGGACTCAATCATCTAAGAGTATAGTATTTGTTGTTGTCGTTAGTGACCGAATGTTTGTTAAGTCATACTGAGACAGAGCTATTGTGATGTACTTGAAAGACTGTGCGTTTCGAGGAATTTTGGACGCAACAGGCAGTTTGTGTCGGTGTGTGCTAAGCTGTGGTCTGTGGAGGGCATAATTAAGTATTAGAGGGTGATCATTGTTAGTATTCCCTACACGAATCGCTCCTTAGTAAAAAAAAGTGTCGAAGACAATACAAAGACTTTATTAAACTTCGAATTTGTTGATAGCAAAATTGCTGATATCTCCAAAGAAAGGTGAAATAAATAGATGAATACATAAAAATTAAATAAGGCAAAAAGTAAATATAGATAAAAATATGCATGTATGTACAGTTAATTTCAGAATTTAACATTGGTCTCAAAAAGAACAGCATACATTATCCAGTTGAACAGTTTTTAGTGCAATTTTGAATGCAGCAAAATAAGTAGACACACGGACATTATCTGGCAATAAGTTCCATGGTTTGCTGGCATTATATCGAAATGAATGAAGACCATAATTTTTTTTATTTACACGTGGGATAACTAGACTGCGTTTGCCTCGTAAACTAATGCTGGTTTACCGCTCGGTTAAAAGATCAGAAATATAACTAGGTGCAGCATTATTTAATGCTAGAAAAACTAATTTGAGCATATCATTTATTCGGCGTGCTCTCAGGCTAGACTGATTAATTTCTTGTAAAAATTTTTCATACGAATTGTTGAAGTCATTAAAAACGAAAACCACATCGGATGCCAAATCCGAAAACTCTTTGTTATTTTGACGAAAACTAAAAACTAAATGCTAAAAAACTGAAAATCCGCAAACCGCAGTGAACACCAAAACCGAAAAACCGAGGTTTTCTAGTAAACCGAAAATCGCAATGCTCTCGCTAAGAGGAGGAGCACTCATTGGAAGGAGAATGCTTAATCAAGGGGGGCGCTTTTTTTTTATCCTGTTCTGTAACCCGCTGTAGTTCAAGCTTAAAAAGTTATAATTAAAGTGGCAAAGTGTAACCCGGTTTTCATTGTAACCCTGCCATCTGAGAAAGTGAGAGACAAGGCGGGGGGGAAGGGGGGGGAAGGGAGGTGGGGGAAAGGGCGAGCGTGACGGGAGAGCGTGAGCGTGGGCTCATATTCGAGGAATACGGAGTTGTATTTGACGTCCAGGTTCTCTCCAGACTTTGTTCGTTCTGTCTACTCTCAGTGTGTTTTCACAGGTCTGCAGTTAAACAGAAAACACAAGCTTATCTCGCTCAGTTGATTTAGACCTCGTCGATTACTCAATGTGAAGAAGAGCGAGCATCTTAAGACAGCGATCAGTTTGAATACCGTCATGATTTCCGCCTGGATCGTGGTTACTCTTTCTGGTGAGTGAGAATTCTTCTATACGAATGATTAATGCTGTTGTCACTTCACAAATCATACGTGCAACAAAGGTATCTAGAAGTCAGATCTGTTTGGTTTTACAGGCCAGAAGTTTTTGTTATCCTTCTGTTCTTGACATCGCTATGTCTTATGACTTCTAATGTGCATTTTTAGTTCGTAATTTAATCTCACTTAACCTCAGTGTCTCATTGTTCTTCCCACATTATTTTCCTCTTCCTTAGGGTTAGCTTAGTGTTCGCGGTCCCACTTTTTCATCGATCCGGTTGAAAACTTTCTTTCAAGAGGTTCTTAGTTTAACGTCTCAAAATTTTAATTTACAAAGATTTTTCTTTATATCAATTCGTACGTCACGAGAATTAACCCTAATGTAATTTAATTCAATTCAATTTTATTTAAACTCACTCGAATACAGGGTACTATAGAAGATTGTAATAATTAAAGTAGCGTTACAAGCATCAATATAAAGAATACAATATAATAAGAAAATGAAAAACGAAACCAAAATAACTTACAATTCATTGTTACTAAAGATATCTTGGATATAAAGAAGAACAGGAAGAAAAGAATAATTAAGAGACGATGTCAGCATACATCGCACAAATTTGAAATGTTGTGGCAAGTCGCCCAAAATTCGTTTTCCCTCCTACTTTCATATTTTGTAGCCCAATATGTTCTAATAATTGTGGTGTAGTTTTTTTTGCGAAAATATATTTAATTTTCGAGAAATAACTTTTTTCGTTCGACCGCTCAAATTTAGGTTAGTTACAAAGTTATGTGACCTCATGTAACGAATGTACTAGACCTACGGTATTTATGTGAACGTAATCCTTTGTTTTATCATCTAAACTTAATCCCCTGTCGTTATTGAAGCTGCCAAAGAAATATTTATTTTTTGGTGAATATTTTTGTCCGACATACTTTTCCTATGTCGAAAAGTAGCATCAAAACAAAGACAGTTTTAACAATGACCGATATAACACAATCTACTGAGCTTCAAGCTTTTAAAAGACCAAAGGATGGTTATAAAGTTATTGTAAAAATTTCCTTGTGTATTTGTGTTGTTCTATCTTGAGACGAACTCAAAGTCCAGCAAAATGTACTTGATAGCGACTATGAAATGTTCATGGTGCGCCTACTTGTCGCCACCGTTAAATAAAACAAAGGATTATGTTCACAGAAATACCGTAGGTCTAGTACATTCGTTACATGAGGTCACACAACTCGTGTAATATTCACGGTGAAAATTTGCATATTTGAGCGGTCGAACGAAAAAAATTATTTCTCGAAAACTAAAATATATTTTTACAAAACAACTACACCACAATTATTAGAACATATTGGCTACAAAATATAAAAGTAAGAGGGGAAACAAATTTGGGGGACTCACCGCTGTTTGTTTGATGCATGCTGACATTAGCTCTTAAATACTATGTTAATTGTGTGGAGTTTGGGACACCCAAATAGTTCTAGGAACTAATCAAGTGGGTGTCCCAAAGTAAATAATTAAATAAAAAGGAATACAGTATTAATAACAATTTAAATAAAAAAGTATTACCTTTGATACAAACTACTAAGATTTAAAATTTATTTACACAAACTATTTAAGAATTAATGACACTATTATAGCCGTCAATCATAGAATTCTTTATATTTTCATGAAATCTGAAAAAGGGAGTGATTTGTTTAACATTAATTGGTGATGAATTCCAGAGTGTGGTACCAGTATGACGAAGAGAATGAATACCACATTGAGTTGTTTGAACTGGATTTACCAACAGATTCTCTTTCAGTGATTGATGTGTATAAAATGAATGAACAGAAGATATTGGCTGAAAGTAATCAGTAAAACAAGGAGGAGTTATTTTGTGAGACCACTAATAAACAAAAGAAAGAATCTCAAGATGAATTATATCAGAAAATTTGAAGAGGTTCAGAGATTTTAGCAGTGGTTCTGAATGTGATACAGATTCAAAAAATGTCATAATTCTGACTATACACTTTTGCAAATTAATCACTGGCTTTAAATAAGTTGGATATGTTATTAACCCCAAACTAAGATAACATAAGTGAGAAAGAGCTGGATTAGTGAATAGTAAAGCATACAAAGTATATCAAAGCCAACGTAGTACCTCAATTTTGAGAAGATTTCTACAGTTAAGTGACAGTTTTAAGCTTATCAATATGATTCTTCCATGTCGGATTTTAGTTAAAGGTAACACCTAGATATTTAACTGTGGAAACTTGTTGGATATTCACACCATTAATCTTAGACTAAGTGACTTGTGTGGTTTCAATTTTTAGAATGAAAGAGAATAAAATTAGTTTTAAGAATACTAAGTGCTAGTCAGCTAGATTTCATCCATGCACTCAACAACTGATCTAGCTCATGATTTAACTTTGTTTCGAGATCATTAAGGTTCCTATAAGAGCAATATATGTTTTGTCAGCAAATAGGTGGAAGGTAAGGAATTTTGAGGCATCAGGCAAGTCATTTATTTATAACAAAAACAATAAAGGACCAAGAACAGATCCTTGAGGAACCCCACTAGTAACAGATAGGAAATCAGAGTCATGACCATACCCACAAATTGTTCTCTGTTGGATACTGATAAGATTGAAACTAATCATAGACTTACCTCTTACTTCACAAGATGCAATTTCAACAAAAGAATAGAATGAATTACTGTATCAAAGGCTTTTTTGAATCAATGAAAATACCACAGCCAAACTCATTGTTGTCAATTGAGTAACAAATAGATTGAGTGATACTTATGAGTGAGTGATTAGTTGAACACTTCTGCCTTAAGCCAAACTGAAGTGAGTAGAAAATATTATGACATTCAAGATAACCATAGAGGTGCTTATACATAGCTTTTTCATATATTTTGCTAAAAACAGGTGGCACTGATATTGTTCTTTATTGCAACTGGCATAACTTTTGGCAATTTAAGTTAATTTGGAAAAATGCCACAGAGAAAAGAATCATCAATTCAATATCTTTGACAACACTGTTCCTGAATTTCTTGTGAAGATATATCAGATTTGGATCTGGTTGCTTACTTTTCATAATCTGGGAATAGAGCTTATGTCCATATCTTATCTTAGCAAGTATGTCTTTTGTGATCCATGCTTTAGTAGATAATTTTATTTCATGCTTTGAGAGCTTCCTGCATGGTGCATGACAGTTAATAAACTGGGAGATTTGATCATTGATAAAAAACATCAAATTTAGTGCTAGCATCTAAATTATTATTAAAAATGTTAGCCCAATCAAGAAGTGAGAAATCATTGATAAATTTTTCTTCTTCAAACTTTATAATAGTTTAGAGTTTTACAATTTACCTTAACATTATCTAAAATCAAAAATTGGGGAAGATGATCTAAGATTCTTAGGTCTAAGTTACACTATAGTAGCATTGCAGCATAAGTATTTGCAAATATTTTATCGATTAGGGTTGCAGATCTTTCAGTAATATGTGTTGGTTGTAAAATATAGGAAAGAAGAAAATAAGAGTTCAGCATTGGCAGGAAATCATTGGATTCCGGATGGCTTTTTCAGTTTAATAGGTTAATTATAATTAAAGCATCCCATAAGGAAGATATTCTTATTTTCTCGTGATAATTGAGATAAAATTGACTCAAAATATCCCATAAACCTTACAGGGTTGAAAGACGGGTGCCAATAGGCACAACAACAAAGGATGTTTTTAGCTTTAGTGTTAATAATTTCAACCCAGATGGTTTCAATGCCCATTGCGGAAATATTTGATCCTTTGAAATATGTTTAGGCAGGACTAAAAGATAATTAGAGTATTAGATTTCAAGGTATTAATGGAAAGTGTATTTTACTCTGATGCATATGTTGTGGTTCAATTTTATCCTTGGTTCAAATTTTATTTTCTTTTGTTTTTGGGTATTGTAATGTATGATAATGAGTTATAATAATGAAACAAAGGGAAATAAAATTTGAACCAAGGATAAAATTGAACCACGACACATACCTTGATTTTTATGCCCTAATAATATACATGGAAAAAATTACTCAGTTCTGATTGGTTAAGATAAATGCAGTTTTCAGGTAATTCAGTGCAGAAGAGGGTTAATTCAGTGCAAAGAAAGAAACAAATCAGACATTCTGATTGGTTAATAATCAAAGAAACTCACAGTTCAAGGAATTGTTCAGTCTGTGTCCGAATCACTTTCGATGAAATGGAATCGTCGTTTCCGAAGTTTAACCATGTTTGTTTTAAATTTCGGCGTTGGATCGCTCGAGCGAAGTGTTAAGCTGGGTCGGCTCGTAATTCTCGATTTCCTCGGCAATTCCCTTCTCTAAACACCACTTTTTCCAAACTGACAACCAAAAAGCAGTGCTTTTTACAATGTTTTCGTTGTTTAAGCTGTTTTTCAGCTGCGGTGGCGAAAGAAAACCTACTTAAAACGCCGGCTATTGTTTCGCTCGCAAATTTTCAAATTTTCAAATTTTGTTGCGACATCCAAGGCTCGCATTTGATTGGCTATCTGCGAGTTTCTTTGATTATTGACCAATCAGAATGTCTGATTTGTTTCTTTCTTTGCACTGAATTAACTCTCTTCTGCACTGAATTACCTGAAAACTGCATTTGTTATAACCAATCAAAACTGAGTAATTTTTCCATGTATATTATTAATTTCTGAATATTGCGTGACGAACCTTTGGACACCAGTTGATTATTAACTTCTAAAGCGATGGCCCTTTAACACAAATCTAAACCATATGCGTAATAATGAGGTTTGAAATGACAGCAGAACATTGAAAAATTGATGTTGTATAAAATTCTATCTGTGCCCAAGCAAGTAATTGAATTTAATCGCCTTAAAGTTCTGACAAATATATTGGATTCAACCAGCCAAACCAGAAGCGAAATAGCTCACATGGTAACTGCGTTAAAAAAAATTAAAGGTCAAATCCAATGAAATATGTAAAACCTCAAAACATGGTAAATTGTGAAAAAAATATGGCCAAATGAAGATACACGAAAATCAACCTGAAGACAAGAATTAAAACCGCTTACGCGTCGTGACAAAATGTTTCCATATCTATCGTTGGGACTGTTGTCCTCGCCGATTTTAACCCGTTTAAGACTTTGAAGCCCGTTTCCTTGCAGTTGAGCTTTCTTCTGTGCGTTTCCTCTTCGTTTGTGAGGTCTATAAAGGTGTATTCTGGTTAGGGTTAGGGTTCACCATAAAAATCAATTCAACGTGATCCCTTTGCTTGCGTCTGCTAAATTAAAACAATTGAAAATAAAACTTTTTTTGCAGGAAAATTCAAGTAAATGTAATGAGCGTCTTATAAACTTTAAAACATCTACACATTGTCTTTTAAAAGAGAGAATTTTACCGATTGAACAAGCGAATTATTTTCAGCTGAACGGAAGTAGTTATTTTTTTCAAAGCTTGCCGTACAGCAGACAGTAACTATTGTTTCAAACAGGCTTCTCGCCGGACCGTGAAAAAAAAAGCGTTCAAGTGGCCCAGAAAAAACGAGATTTTTTTTCTTTTTTAATGCTCAAAGTTAAAAAATCAGCCGAGAACTTCTTGTGGCTTTAAATAGAAATATCGTAACCCAGGCAGCTTTCTCCGCTTTCCCCTTTTCCTCGTTTGCATTTGGGATGGACTGTTTCTAATCCTTGAGTTGAGAAACGTTATCACATGTTCATTCTTTGTATCTGTTGCAGCTACCTCCCTGGTTCTTGTGACAAGTGGTCGTGAGTACTGATAACCTTTTTATATTTCTGCATTTTAATGGTTTTGCGGTTTTGTATTTCAGTCCACAGTATTTCTCTTTACTACTAATAATATACTGACAATAGTATTGGTATAAAACACATTTTCAATTCTCTTTCGGCTGTAGTAAGAATCAAAACAGTGACTTAAAGATGCTCTCCTTTTCAGCCTGCATCCCTCCTGGAGAATCCATTAATGCTCCTAATGGTCACATTTCCAGCCCCAATTTTCCCAACAACTATGACACAAGCAGGATTTGTACCTGGAATATCACGGTACCCCATGGGAAAACCATCAAACTGACCTTCTTGAGCTTTACCCTGGTAGCAGGTGAAAACGATGACTGTGCTGGAGCGGCAGCAGATAGTGCCCGAGTCTTTATCACAAATGCTGCTTCACATGATGGAAAACCTAATGACTTTAAGATCTGTGGCCAAAAGCTTCCCCCTCCTGTGTACTCCGAGGGAAATGTCATTCAAGTGAGATTTGAATCTCGCACCGGCCTTGTAAATAAAGGGTTCAATGTAACCTTTGAGGCGATAGATGGAGATTCACGTAAGAGCTTTTCTTCTATGGTAGTTTATTAACTGAAAGTATAGAAGTGTATTGAGCATGTACCCCTATAGAACTAAGCGAGAATTTTGTTCAGAATATCATTCAAATAATGAAATAAACAATCTTTAAACAGCTATAGTGTGTAGAAAAAAAATTGAATGTAGTAAAGCCTTTCACTCCAACACAAGCTGTTTATATTTCATGTTCGTTACGTTTTCGAAGTCTGACACAGTCTTTGTTAATCTTTTCAGTGTGCCCAGCAGATATGATCCTCAATGAAACATCAGGTTCTTTGTCCTCTCCATTTAATCCAAGAAACTATCCCGTCAACCAGACATGTAGCTGGAAGATTATAGGGAAACAAGGATACCGTGTTGAGCTCACAATACCAGACTATAATCTACAACGATGTAATGGCGCTGCTTGCTCGTGTGATTATGTGGAAGTTGAGAATAGCTTTAGTGATGAAGCGCTGCCTGGAAAACTATGTGGTACACCTAGGTTTACTCCTGTAAAGTTTTATTCACTGCACGAAAGCTTGAGGGTGGTGTTTGTGTCCGATGATAACAACATGGATTATGACGGATTTGGGGCAACTTACAAGCTGTTGAACTTCAGTCCTCCCAGTAAGTAGAGAAAACAACTTCCTAAGATCTAAGAGGTCGCTGAGAGAAGACGTTTCATGCTATAAACTCGTCCATACAAGTGATGATAAGGAGCTTAGTTAATAAGAGTGGAGGTTCTTTTTGTGATCAACTCAGGGTGAATGCAAACATCCCTGATGAACAGTGTCCGCGGTGATGTACTGGGAAGCTATGCCAACCTTAATTGATCTTCTAATAAACTTTATATTAGTGACTTTCAAATATTCGTATTCTTGCCTTTGGGCTACTCCTTTATAAAAGGCATATTGCAATGATCACCCCATGGGGTATGGTTTTGAGCCGCTTTGGTTTGTATAGATTTTGACCATTGGTCGAATCGACAGTTACATGATAAGTATTTTGATTGGTTGTTATTTATCACCTATTGGAGAACAGAGGCATATATGACATCACCATTTACAACAATTTGCTTCTTTATCGTATATGAAACAATTAGATTACACGTTGCCGTGCGTCTGTTGAGGAAGAGATAGCAGATAACTTCAAAATGTGGTCATCAGTGACACTTGGCTGCGCCTCTTGTGCCACGTTTTTGTTCTTACCACATTTTGACGCCATCTGTGAAAGAAACCATATATCTAGCACCAATCCCGGCATTTTTTTTATTCTGATCTGTTCCTAGCGTTTTGGTAAGTCAAACAGAGCGAAATAGCCGAGGGCACGATAGTAGCGGCATAGTGAAAAAGAGAGTGAGGTTTGGGTCTGGTCGGGAAATGAAGAAGTTGATTTCACAACATGACCCACCCCTCCCTTTTTTTTCAGACCTCTGCTACTCTAGCGCTGTTCAATATGGCATTGCGTTTTACCAAGTGAACGCCCGGAACAGCCTATGCTTATTCTCCCACACTCACATGCTCCTTTTTCACTGTTTACAGTTTGTCCCAAGGAGGCAATTCCTCTCTCAGGCAGCGGCGAAATAAGCAGCACAAACTACCCAAAGAGTAACTACACTGCTTCCAGAAATTGTACTTGGAACATTACCGCGCCAAGCGACAAAATTGTAATGTTTACGTTTACTGACTTTGTCTTCAGTAAGTGTTCAGCCAATCCCTGTTCGGATTCTTGTGCTTATGTGGAGCTTTATGATGGTGGATCTACAAGGTCTCGTTTGCTGGGGCGATTTTGCCAGGGGTCGTCGTGGAATGAGCCTCAGTTCTCGACTGGAAATCGAATGTTTGTGATGTTCCATCCTGGACAAACAGCTGATCGTGGATTTCAAGCGAAATACAAATCCACAACGACCGGCGGTGAGTATCCTGTGAAGGTTTTTCTGAATATCATCTTGTAGAATCATCAAATATTTTTCTTGCGTGCGATTGGTCTTAACGCTTTACGCAACCGTCTATGCCCTAACTTTCAACTTATTTTATACTTCTATATTTTTAAAAGACAGACAGACTTTCATCGCTTACCACGATCCCTCTGAGTTACTATCGCGTTTTTTGAAATAAAACATATGTAACATTTCTGGTTCACGAAGGTCTCCAAAAACGGCCAAAAAAAATAAACCGTTAGGCGTAAAAATTGACTAATTTTAATTGGTAGCCGTAGTAGCCATCACCCCATTGAGACCCTCTTTCATTGCAACTGTTTTTTCTTCAGTGACAAAAAAAAAGTGAATAAAAATCCTCTCTCTTTCAGCTTGTACCCCTTCTGGAGAATATGTTAATGCTTCTAGTGGTCACATTTCCAGCCTCAATTTCCCCGACGTGTATGAAGCAAACAGGATTTGTAACTGGAATATCACGGTACCCCATGGGAAAATCATCAAACTGACCTTCTTGAACTTTACCCTGGTAGCAGGTGAAAACGATGACTGTGCTGGTGCCGCAGCAGATAGTGCCCGAGTCTTTATCACAGACGTTGCTTCTCATGGAGGAAAACCTAATGACTTTGAGATCTGTGGTCAAAAGCTTCCCCCTCCTGTGTACTCCGAGGGAAATGTCATTTAATTGAGATTTGAATCGCGCAGCGGTCTTGTACACAAAGGGTTCAATGCAACCTTTGAGACGATATATAGAGATTCACGTAAGAGCTTTTCTTCTATGTTAGTTTATGAAGGACGTATAGAAGTGTGCTGAGCATATACCCCTATTGAACTAAGCGAGAATTTTGTTGTGTACATTAGGCAAATAATGAAGTAAACAATCTTTGAACAGCTTTAGTCTATAGAAAAATAATTGAATATATTCGAGCCTTTAACTCCAACACAAGCTGTATATATTTCATGTTCGTTACGTTTTCGAACCTGACACAGTCTTTGTTACTCTTTTCAGTGTGCCCTACAGATATGATCTTCGATGAAACATCAGGTTCTTTCTCCTCTCCCTTTAATCCAAGAAACTATCCATTCAACCAGACATGTAGCTGGAAGATTATAGGGAAACAAGGATACCGTGTTGAGCTCACAATACCAGACTATAATATCGAACGTTGTGGTGGCGCTGCTTGCTCGTGTGATTATGTGGAAGTTCAGAATAGCTTCAGTGATCAAGCGCTGCCTGGAAAACTATGTGGTACACCAAGGCTTATTCTTGTAAAGTTTTATTCACTGCACGAAAGCTTGAGGGTGGTGTTTGTGTCCGATGATACAAACATGGATTATGACGGATTTGGGGCAACTTACAAGCTGTTGAACTACAGTCCTCCAAGTAAGTAGAGAAAATAACTTCCTAAGATCTAAGAGGTCGCTGAAAGAAGATATTTCATGCTATAAACTCATCCATACAAGTGATGATAAGGAGCTTAGTTAATAAGATTGGAGGTTCTTTCTGTGATCAACTCAGGGTGAATGCAAACATCTCTGATGGATAGTGTCAGCGGTGATGTACTGGGAAGCTATGCCAACCTTAATTGATCTTCTAATAAACTTTATATAAGCGACTTTCAAATATTCGTATTCTTGCCTTTGGGTTACTCCTTTATAAAAGGCATATTGCAATGATCACCCTATAGGGTATGGTTTTGAGCCGCTTTGGTTTGTATAGACTTTGACCATTGGTTGAATCAACAGTTAAATGATAAGTATTTTGATTGGTTGTTATTTATCACCTATTGGAGAACAGAGGCATAGATGACTTCACTGTTTACACCAGCTTGCCTCTTTATCGTATATGAAACAATTAGATTACACGTTGCTGTGCGTCTGTTCAGCAAGAGATAGCAGATGACTTCAAAATGTGGTCATCGGGGACACTTGGCTGCGCCTCTTAAGCCACGTTTTTGTTCTTACCACATTTTGACGCCATCTGTGAAAGAAACCATTTATCTAGCACCAATCCCGGCATTTTGATTCTGACCTGTTCCAAGCGTTCTGGTTAATCAAACAGAGCGAAATAGCCGAAGGCACGGTAGTAGCGGCATAGTGAAAAAGCGAGTGAGGTTTGGGTCTTGTCGGATAAAGAAAAAGTTGATTACACAATATGGCCCACCCCTCCCTTGTTTTTTCTTTCCTCTGCTACTCTCGCGCTGTTCACTATGGCGTTGCATTTTACCAAGTGAACGCCCGGAACAGCCTATGTTTATTCTCCCACACTCACATGCTCCTTTTTCACTGTTTACAGTTTGTCCCAAGGAGGCAATTCCTCTCTCAGGCAGCGGCAAAATAAGCAGCACAAACTACCCAAAGAGTAACTACACTGCTTCCAGAAATTGTACTTGGAACATTACCGCGCCAAGCGACAAAATTGTAATGTTTACGTTTACTGACTTTGTCTTCAGTAAGTGTTCAGCCAATTCCTGTTCGGATTCTTGTTCTTATGTGGAGCTTTATGATGGTGGATCAACAAGGTCTCGTTTGCTGGGGCGATTTTGTCAGGGGTCCTCGTGGAATGAGCCTCAGTTCTCGACTGGAAATCGAATGTTTGTGATGTTCCATCCTGGACAAACAGTTGATCGTGGATTTCAAGCGAAATACAAATCCACAACGACCGGTGGTGAGTATCCTGTGAAGGTTTTTCTGAATATCATCTTTTAGAATCATCAAATATTTTTCTTAAGTGCGATTGGTCTTAACGCGTTACGCAACCGTCTATGCCCTTACTTTCAACTTATTTTATACTTCAATATTTTTAAAAGACAGACAGACTTTCACCGCTCACCACGATCAATCTGAGTTACTATCGCCTTTCTTTGAAAGAAAACATATGTAACATTTTTGGTTCCCGAAGGTCTCCAAAAACGGCCAAAAAAAATAAACCGTTAGGCGTAAAAATTGACTAATTTTAATCTTTAATCGTAAAAGCCATCACCCCATTGAGACCCTCTTTCATTGCAACTGGTTTTTCTTCAGTGACAAAAAAAAAGTGAATAAAAATCCTCTCTCTTTCAGCCTGTACCCCTTCTGGAGAATATGTTAATGCTTCTAGTGGTCACATTTCCAGCCTCAATTTCCCCGACGTGTATGAAGCAAACAGGATTTGTACCTGGAATATCACTGTACCCAGCGGGAAAATCATCAAACTGTCTTTCTTGAACTTTACCCTGGTAGCAGGTGAAAACGATGACTGTGCTGCAGCGGCAGCAGATAGTGCACGAGTCTTTATCACAAACGTTGCCTCTCATAAAGGAAATCCCAATGACTTTAAGATCTGTGGTCAAAAGCTTCCCCTTCCTGTGTACTCCGTGGGAAATTTCATTCAAGTGAGATTTGAATCTGGTACCGGCCCTGTAAACAAAGGGTTCAATGCAACCTTTGAGGCGATAGATGGAGATTCACGTAAGAGCTTTTCTTCTATGGTAGTTTATTAACTGGAAGTACAGAAATATACAGAGCATGCACCTCTATCGAGCTGAACGAGAGTTTTGTTGAATATATCATGCAGATACATGTAATTAAGTAAAAAATCAGCAAAAGTCTGAAGAAAAAAAATTGAATGAAATCAAGTCTTTTACTCGAACGCTAGCTGCTATGTTTCACAATCGTTATATTTATTAAAGCATAAAACCGTTAACATACGGAAAATGAGCTGTAGGCAGTATTGGAAATCATTCCGCTGACCAAAGAATCACCACGCGGAAAAATCAAAACTAAAACAGTTTTCGGAGAGTAAGAAGCTTCATCAAGATTTTGGTGAATAAATTAATTTTTTACAGCAGGAGAATGCATTTCCCTAAAGCTTACAGTCCTTGTTACTCTTTTCAGTGTGCCCTTCAGATACAATCCTCGATGAAACATCAGGTTCTTTGTCCTCCCCCTTTAATCTAAGAAACTATCCATTCAACCAGACATGTAGCTGGAATATTACAGGGAAACAAGGATACCGTGTTGAGCTCACAATACCAGACTATAATATTGAACGCTGTGGTGGCGCTGTTTGCTTGTGTGATTATATGGAAGTTCAGAACAGCTTCAGTGATGAAGTGCTGCCTGGAAAACTATGTGGTACACCAAGGTTTATTCCTGTAAAGTTTTATTCACTGCACGAAAGCTTGAGGGTGGTATTTGTGTCCGATGATGCAAACATGGATTATGACGGATTTGGGGCAACTTACAAGCTGTTGAACTATAGTCCTCCAAGTAAGTAGAGAAAACAACTTCCTAAGATCTAAGAGGTCGCTGAAAGAAGATGTTTTATGCAATAAACTCATCCATACAAGTGATGATAAGGAGCTTAGTTAATAAGATTGGAGGTTCTTTCTGTGATCAACTCAGGGTGAATGCAAACATCTCTGATAGGTAGTGTCGGCGGTGATGTACTGGGAAGCTATGCCAACCTTAATTGATCTTCTAATAAACTTTATATAAGCGACTTTCAAATATTCGTATTCTTGCCTTTGGGTTACTCCTTTATAAAAGGCATATTGCAGTGATCACCCTATAGGGTATGGTTTTGAGCCGCTTTGGTTTGTATAGACTTTGACCATTGGTCGAATCGACAGTTATATGATAAGTATTTTAATTGGTTGTTATTTATCACCTATTGGAGAACAGAGGCATATATGACATCATCATTTACAACAACTTGCTTCTTTATCGTATATGAAACAATTAGATTACCCGTTGCCGTGCGTCTGTTTAGCAAGAGATAGCAGATGACTTCAAAATGTGGTCATCAGTGACACTTGGCTGCGCCTCTTGTGCCACGTTTTTGTTCTTACCACATTTTGACGCCATCTGTGAAAGAAACCATATATCTAGCACCAATCCCGGCATTTTGATTCTGACCTGTTCCAAGCGTTCTGGTTAATCAAACAGAGCGAAAACCCCTCCCTTGTTTTTTCTTTCCTCTGCTACTCTCGCGCTGTTCAATATGGCACTGCGTTTTACCAAGTGAACGCCCGGAAAAGCCTATGTTTATTCTCGCACACTCACATGCTCCATTTTCATTGTTTACAGTTTGTCCCAAGGAAGCAATTCCTCTGTCAGGCAGCGGCAAAATAAGCAGCACAAACTTCCCAAAGAGTAACTACACTGCTTCCAGAAATTGTACCTGGAACATTACCGCACCAGCTGACAAAATTGTAAATTTTACTTTTACTGACTTTGTGTTAAGTGAGTGTTCAGCCAGTCCTTGTTCGGATTCTTGTGCTTATGTGGAGCTTTATGATGGTGGATCAACGAGGTCTCGTTTGCTGGGGCGATTTTGTCGAGGATCGCTGTGGAATAAGCCTCAGTTCTCGACTGGAAATCAAATGTTTGTGATGTTCCATCCTGGACAAATGGTTGCTCGTGGATTTGAAGCAGAATATTCTTTTCCCTCTACTACATCAACATCACCGCCTTCAACAGAAACAAAACCGCAAAGTAAGTTTAGAACTGTGGTATTTCGAAGTAACAAATCCTGATTTTTGCCAAAAGTGCCTTAACCCCTTCTTTATGAGTCTATCACATGCTAACAGTTGACGCTTTCCAAATTGTTTTGTGTTTTCCAAAATAGTACATTTGTGGATAACTCAATGGTTTTCTCTGCATGTTTTAGGGCAAAATTTAATTGAATTTAAAATTTATATTTTCCTTTGCAAGATTTAGCATGTCCGTAAACTATGTGTTTATAGTCAATAATGAAAAGATGCGAGGTAATCCTTTTACAAACAGTCAGTCACTGGATGTTGCAAACGTTCTGCAATCTCTCATACACTGGGTGTTGCAGAAATTTTGCAACCATTCATACACTGGTTATTGCAGAAATTCTGTGACCACTCATACATTGGGTGTTGCAGAAATTCTGCAACCACCCATACGCTGAGTGTTGCAAAAATTTTGCAGCCTTTCATACACTGGGTGTTGCAGACATTTTGCAACCTTTCATACACTGGGTGTTGCAGACATTTTGCAACCTTTCATACACTGGGTCTTGCAGACATTTTGTAACCTTTCATACACTGGGTGTTGCAGATATTTTGCAACCTTTCATACACTGGGTGTTGCAGAAATTCTGTGACCACTCATGCATTGGGTGTTGCAGAAATTCTGTAACGACCCATACACTGAGTGTTGCAGAAATTTTGCAACCTTTCATACTCTGGGTGTTACAGAAATTTTGCAACCTTTCATACACTGGGTGTTGCAGACATTTTGCAACCTTTCATACACTGGGTGTTGCAGATATTTTGCAACCTTTCATACACTGGGTGTTGCTGAAATTCTGTGACCACTCATGCATTGGGTGTTGCAGAAATTCTGTAACGACCCATACACTGAGTGTTGCAGAAATTTTGCAACCTTTCATACTCTGGGTGTTACAGAAATTTTGCAACCTTTCATACACTGGGTGTTGCAGAAATTCTGCAACCACTCACCCTGGGTGTTGCAGAAATTCTGCAACCACTCATACAATGGGTGTTACAGATATTCTGTGACCACTCATACACTGGGTGTTGCAGAAATTCTGCAACCACTCATACAATGGGTGTTACAGATATTCTGTGACCACTCATACACTGGGTGTTGCAGAAATTCTGCAACTACTCATACACTGGATGTTGCAGAAATTCTGCAACCACTCATACAATGGGTGTTACAGATATTCGATGACCACTCGTACACTGGATGTTGCAGAAATTCTGCAACTACTCATACACTGGGTGTTGCAGAAATTCTGCAACCACTCATACCCTGGGTGTTGCAGAAATTTTGCAACCTTTTATACACTGGGTGTTGCAGAAATTCTGCGACCACTCATACACTGGGTGTTGCAGAAATTCTACAACCACTCATACACTGGGTGTTGCAGAAATTCTACAACTACTCATACACTGGGTGTTGCAGAAATTCTGCAACCACTCATACCCTGGGTGTTGCAGAAATTTTGCAACCTTATATACACTGGGTGTTGCAGAAATTCTGCGACCACTCATACACTGGGTGTTGCAGAAATTCTACAACCACTCATACACTGGGTGTTGCAGAAATTCTGCGACCACTCATACCCTGGGTAATGCAGAAATTCTGCAACCACTCATAGATTGGATGTTGCGGAAATTCTGCGACCATTCATACACTGGATGTCGCAGAAAAAAGCATAAAAAAAAATAATAATGGTGATAATCAATGATGTATTTTCACCAAACTGTATATGTACTTATCAAGCAAAGAAATCATACCTCTATGGACTTCAGTTTTAGTTCAGTATTCATGAATTAATAAGGATTGCTAGTAGACTTAAAAAACAAAACAAAAAAAAGTTTCTTACCCTCAATGGTAGTTGGAATTTTGAAAGCCATCCAGGAGGAACCTATAGGTAAATATTTGTTTTCAAAAAAATTAAACTGTCTGATAACATCCTATCAATTCACTAATATTTTAATTTACCAGATTTAAACATTGGGTTTACTTTGTTTTGCGCATGGTGCAAGTAAATACATATCTAATATATTTCAATAAAAATAAAGCAAATCTCACCATTTTTGTAGGTGCCCCCGAGATTTCTCATCTTCAACTGATCAATGCTCTGATATGGCTGATAACTGAACATGATTTACAAAAACTTAGAAGGCGGTGTGATCCTGGACCTGAAGTCTGGTGCCCGTTTAGGTCCAGGTCCTCCACTGTCTCCACCCTGCCACTCAATGTTTTTATTTTCTCCGATGCTTCGAGTTTAGCTTCTCAGCTGCACTCACAAAATAACCATCTTGTCAACTTCCTGTCAGTCGGGATTTTAAACCGGTTTATGTCTATTTGGATTATTTGTTTCATTCTGTGTATATTAAGGCACTCAAAAGCCTTATTCAGGGAGGGGTCTAAATATTTTTTTTTCATCAAAGACCGCCGAAAACTGACTTAAACCAAACTCATCTACCAGTTACTTCATGGGATTGCAAGCTTGCAATGTTTTCAAGTCTTTCACCAACTAAGTTTGGCAGAGACTTAAGAGACTTGGCCCGAGGGATAGTATGGAGAAGATTGTGTCCATCTGCCCGTAGTTAGACTCTCCTCAGGCCCTTAACAAAAAGTGTGGAAACATAGGAAAGCCCATTCACAAGTAACTTATTAGAGCAATTTTCAATTTAGTGTCGAAAGTAGTCAAGATTTCATTGATTATGCTTTACTTAGCTCTGTGATTCTGAGTCCAGGAAAGTCGCGCCATTCTCTCCACCAATCAGCTGCAAAACTAAAACAAATCACAATTTGGTCGTCTGCGTTTTCCCGCCAAATCTGAAAACCCTTTATTACTTTGACGAAAACCGGAAACCAAATGCTGAAAAACAGAAAATCCGTAAACCGCAATGAACACTAAAACCAAAAAACCCAAGTTTCTGGGCTAGTGATAAAACCCGAATAACGACCGAATACTGTGAATGTTGGCGAATAGTAAAATAAATGAATTAATAATGAAATAAAAATAGAACTAGCCGTTCCTAACAGAAAGTGAAATGCTGTGAGCCTAGAACGACGAAAGCCCCATACGAGCTGATAAGGCAACCGGCGCACGACGCTTTCTAGCTAACGAATTCATACTTGCGCGTAGATCGTAATACTTGGATCATGTGGTATCAACATATTTGAAAAAAGTTCAAGATGTGATTGCTACGAAAACGTCAATAAGTCTCTCCAGTCAAAAACACCAACATATATTCGGGGCACAGGCATCCCAAACTCTCGATCTGTGGTATTAAGTTACAGTAAACAACTCAATTTAAAACACATACAACGAACATTTTCTTTAGTAGGAGAACCAAAATTAGGTTAACCCCGCAAAACACGACTCCAATTTCCTTCAAACTCCGTCAGACATCTTATTATCTTATTACAAAAATGAAAAACATAAGACTTGATTAATACGTTATTGAACGTCTTGACCTCGGACACCTATAAAATGTCTTGCTATTGTCACACAAGTTACTACAGAAGAAAGCCATGCAAAGCGCTCAGTATATGTATACCAGAGCTTATTCGCAGCAGGTTAGGCACGAGTGTGCACTCTATAGAGTGTCTTGTTTTGTACAATAAACGTCCTAGTCAGGTCAGTAGAAGACCGGGGTTGGTGACGCGACATGATATTCAGGGGCGCCTGACAAATAGGAGAACTTTACTTTTTACCCAAAACTTAACAATCAATATATATACAGGAGCCCAAGATGGGTTCCTGTTATCGTCACTAATCGTGACTATTCGCTACTATTCGTCGCTATTCGCGACTATTCGTCACTATTTGCGACTATTCGCAGTATTCGGTGACTATTCGGGTTTTATCACCAGCCAAGTTTCTGGCATAAAAACCGAAAATCCTAATGCGCCGTCGCTAAGGAGAGGACCACTTAATAGAAGGAGGATGCGTAATCAAAGGGAGCGCTTATTTATCTCCTGTACTGAACCCGGTGTGATTGACGCTTAATTGAAGTGGGAGGGGAGGGGCGCTTATCAGAGCGTTAGACGTTATTCGAGGAATACGGACTCGTATTACGGCTGAAAAACTGAAATCGTGAAATTGTAGTTGTTATTTGACGTCCAGGGTCTTGCCAGACTTTTTTCGCTCTGTCAACTCTCAGTATGTTTTCACAGGTCCACAGTTAAACAGAAAATACTCGCCCATCTCGCTCAGTTGATTTGGACCTTGTCGATTTCTCAATGTGAAGAGCGAGCATCTAAAGACAGCGATCAGTTTGAATACCGTCATGATTCCCGTCTGGATCGTGGTTGCTATTTCTGGTGAGTGAGGATTTTTTCATGCGAATGATTTATTCTGTTGTCACTTCACTCATTATACGTGCAACGCAGGCATCTAGAAGTCAGATCTGTTTGGTTTTACAGGCCAGAAGTTTTTGTTATCATTCTGTTCTTGACTTCACCACGTTCTCCGACCTCTAATACGCATTTTTAATCCGTAATATAATCGCATTTAACCTTAGTGTCTTATTATTCTTCACACGTTGTTTTCCTCTTCCTCAGGGTTAGCTTGCTGTTCGCGGTCCCACTTTTTCATCGATCGAATCGAAAACTTACTTGCAGGAGGTTCTTATTTAACATCTCAAAATTTTTGTTTACAAAGATTTCGCACGAATATTAACCACCCTAAAGCTCATTGCGGAAATATTTGATCCTTTGAAATATGTTTGGTCAGGACTGGAAGATACTTGACATCCTTAGAGTATTAGATTGCAAGGTATTAATGGAAAGTGTATTTTACTCTCTCATGCAAAAATTGATTTTTATGCTCAAGTACGGCGTTGACTTAAAGAGGCATTTATTTCTGACGTATTACGAAATTGATGTCCGGCAACAGTTGATGATATATATGACTTCCGGAGACGTGGAAAATGATCACTTTGATGGTGACCCAATACTTTCGCCCGTCAAACAAGCTATTCTTGTAATTAGCCAAGAAAGTTAAATGACAAATGAAGACAGGAAAAAATTAGGGGCTCCTTAGAGCTTCATTATGGCATGAGAACTGCTATCTCCTTCCAATATTGCGTGACGAACCCTTGAATGACCAGTTGATTATTAACTTTTAATGCGCTAGTCCAACTATATGTGTAATAACAACAGGCAAAAGAAGAGGTTTCAAGTTGCAGCCGACCATTAAAAAAAACATCACAGAATGAATATTCGATCTGTGCCTGAGCAAGTACTTAGATTTAACCACCCGACTAGTATATTATTGGATTCAAGCAGCCATACCAGAAGCGAAATAGCTCACAAGGTAATTGCGTGAAAAAAAATAAGGGTCAAATGAAATTTGTGGAACCTCAAGACATGGTAAATATGTGAGAAAACATGGCCAAATGAACGAAAATACACGAAAATCAACCTGAAGACAAGAATTAAAATTGCTTACGCGGCGTAACAATCTATTTCCATATCTATCGTTGGGATTGTTTTTTTCAGTGCCTACCGTAGAGAAGACAGTAATAATGTTAAACACTGAATTGTCAGACAATTGAGTCGTTTCACATTGGCCTCTCACCGAAGTGTAATAGCAAAAAATTTGCCTTGTAGAAAAATCGAATAGGTGTGATCGGCGAATCATAGAGATTGTGGGGGAAAATCTGGTCTCTAAAAGGGAGAGCATATTAACTTTTAATCAGCGAATTCGGAATTATACAGACCAGACCCAGACCTTCCTGGTTTTTTTGTTTTTTTACTCCTCATCGCTACCATCGCACTGTTTACTATTGCGCATCGTAACTGAACACCTGGAACGGGCTGGGTTACGATAAAATCCTTGAGAAAAGACCATTTTACAGCTTCGAGTCTGAAGGATCTCTTTGTCAATTATATCCTTTACATCTCTCATTCAAGTGGCTCAGAAAATACTAAGTTTTTTGTTGAATGCTCAAAGTTAAAAATCAGCTGAGAACTTCTTGTGGCTTTAAATAAAAATATCTTACCCCAGGGAGCTTTCTCTCCTTTTCCCTTTTCCTCATTTGCATTTGGGATGGACTGTTTCTAATCCTTGAGTTGAGAAACGTTATCACATGTTCATTCTTTGTATCTGTTGCAGCTGCCTCCCTGACTCCTGTGACAAGTGGTCGTAAGTATTGATAACCTTTTTATATTTCTGCATTTTAAACGGCGGTTTTGCAGTTTTGTATTTCAGTCCACAGCATTTCTTTGTACTACTAATAATTTGGTGACAATAGTATAAAACACATTTTCAATTCTCTTTCTGCTGTAGTAAGAAATCAAAACAGTGACTTAAGGATGCTCTCCTTTTCAGCCTGCATCCCTCCTGGAGAATCCATTACTGCTACTAGTGGTCACATTTCCAGCCCCAATTTTCCCAACAACTATGACGCAAACAGGATTTGTACCTGGAATATCACAGTACCCGCTGGGAAAATCATCAAACTAACCTTCTTGAACTTTACCCTGGTAGCAGGTGAAAACGATGACTGTGTTGGAGCGGCAGCAAATAGTGCCCGAGTCTTTATCACAAACGTTGCCTCTCATGGAGGAAAACCTAATGACTTTAAGATCTGTGGTCAAAAGCTTCCCCATCCTGTGTACTCCGAGGGAAATGTCATTCAAGTGAGATTTGAATCGCTCACCGGCCATGTAAACAAAGGGTTCAATGCAACCTTTCAGGTGATAGATGGAGATTCACGTAAGAGCTTTTTCTTCAGGTGTAGTTTATGAAACATGTATAGAAGTGTACTGAGCATGTACTCTATTGAAGTAAGCGAGAATTTTGTTGAGTATAACCTGAAAATAATGAGATAGACAATCTATGAACAGCTATAGTCTGTAGAAAGAAAATTGAATGTATTCAAGCCTTTCACTCGGACGCAAGCTTTTTATATTTCATGTCGGTTACACTGATATATGTTTAAACCCGTCAACATACGGAAAAGGAGCTGTAGACTGTATTGGAAATCAACCAGTTAACCACAGTGGAGTGTAAAAATCAATACTAAAACAGTTTTGGATGCCTGACAGTCTTTGTTACTCTTTTTAGTGTGCCCAGCAGATATGATCCTCGATGAAACATCAGGTTCTTTCGCCTCTCCATTTAATCCAAGAAACTATCCATCCAACCAGACATGTAGCTGGAATATTACAGGGAAACAAGGATACCGTGTTGAGCTCACAATACCAGACTATAATCTTGAACGTTGTGGTGGCGCTGCTTGCTCGTGTGATTATATGGAAGTTCAGAATAGCTTCAGTGATCAAGTGCTGCCTGGAAAACTATGTGGTACACCTAGGTTTACTCCTGTAAAGTTTTATTCACTGCAGGAAAGCTTGAGGGTGGTTTTTGTGTCCGATGATGCAAACATGGATTATGACGGATTTGGGGCAACTTACAAGCTGTTGAACTACAGTCCTCCAAGTAAGTAGAGAAAACAACTTTGGTACATCTAAGAGATCGTATCAAGTGACATCGCTTGTTTGCTGCTTAACTGCCACAAAAATTAATAAAAGACTTATACTTTTCTCTTCTACTTATTTAGGAACAGTAATTAATCATCACCACGAAGGGGAGGGGGGATGGAGCATTTTGGTTGCTTACCAACAAAATTTACCCGATCTCTGATATTCTGTAATATTCTTATATTCCGCCCTTAGTGGCAGCTAATTGGCAGTCAACTTTGTAATTTTTCCCATTTAAACTCTGTTGGCGACGACTGACCCATCTACTCCACCTCAAAACCATGATAGTTTCCCCACAAAACTCCCTACATCCCTTCCCCGGGCTATCAGATAGTAGGTTCCTTACTACATTGGTCTGAGATCACCATCTTCAATATATTTTTTTTTTTGCAATTGTGCACTGCCCAAAGTCAATCTTCTTTTTGAGTGCCATATGCGTAGCTTCTCTTCCACATCAATCCATGATTAGTCTCCCACATTCACATAGACATTGTCTTTTTTACAGTTTGTCCAAGGGAAGCAATTCCTCTCTCAGGCAGCGGCAAAATAAGCAGCACCAACTACCCAAAGAGTAATTACACTGCTTCCAGAAACTGTACCTGGAACATTACCGCACCAGTTGACAAAAAGATACAGTTTGAGTTTACTGACTTTGCCTTAAGTGAGTGTTCAGCCAGTCTTTGTTCGGATTCTTGTTCTTATGTGGAGCTTTATAATGGTGGGTCAACAGGTTCGCCTTTACTGGGGCGATTTTGTCAGGGGTCGCCATGGAATGAGCTTCAGTTCTCGACTGGAAACCAATTGTCTGTGATGTTCCATCCTGGACAAACAGTTGCTCGTGGATTTGAAGCACAATTTTCTGTACTGTCTACCACAACAACATTACCTTCAACAGGGACAAAAGCGACGAACGAAACAACAACAAGTACTGAATCAAAAATAAGAACTGATTCAAGAATGGCAACTACGACGAGTTGTAAGTACTCTGTGAACTTTCTTTGCACTGAATATTTCAGATTAATCAGACGTTTGTTTTAATTAGAACAATTAAACCGCAGCCACCATCCTCTTTCATCGTCTTAACCTTGAAATTATCTTGAAATGCTTTGCTCTTTCAGTGACTGGTTCCAAATAAGAGGCAACATGTAAGCTCTGCCAAACATCCTTTATTACTTTTTTACAATTGCAATAGTGTGTTCGTTCAATGAACAAAATAATGTTGGTGGCTGGGGGGTACTTAGCTTTCAAAGAAAATATTTAATATACAAAGACGTTTTTATTTTAACTATCTTATTTCGAAGTAACAAATCTCGGTTCTCGCCAAAAGTACCTTAACCCTTAAAACGACCCTGTTCTTTGTGAGCCCATTACAGGCTGACAATCAGTTCTTTGAAATGATTCATAAGTGCGATAAATCCAAGGGGTGGGGTGAGGTTTGTGGACGACCTTCTATTGGGTTGACAGATTACATAAGTGACTGAAATTATTAGAGATCTTTAACCTACTTATCTTTGACAATCAATAATCATCATATGCTATTACTAAAGTAAGCAGTTCTTAAAGACTTTCTAAACTTTTTCAATTAATTGTAGTGCCAAAGAAATCCTTATCGGCAGGTGCCTCCGTAGGAATAGCATTGGGTAGTGTGGCTTTTGTTCTACTCGTCTTTATAATGGTTTACTCTTGCCATCGTCACGGTGAGTCCGTTCGCTTCCTTTCCTTATGGGAGAAGGGTCTGATGCAACAATCACCTCCCAGTTCGTCCTGTGCTGAGTAGGATACCTTACTTTTGAGATTTCTTATGACGAGGATAGATGATTAGGCCAGTCTACTCCTTGAAATTTCTTTGAGGGGTGCTAAAAGTTTTAGTGGAGAGAACTAGTGGGCTGCATTAGAGGACTCTACGAAGTCTCGCATTTGCCTCTCCTCAGGGGATCGTAGACTCTTCCGGGAGTGTTAGAGGTCTTTATCTGGGCGGATTTTAAGAAATATTTTCCTAGGGCCAAACGTGGAACCCGCTATTATTTGGGAAGAAACTCTCTATGTCTTTAGTCCTCGGGAGAGTTTTAATGGAGGCAATTGGTATGGGAAATAAACCATTCTTAGCGGTACCAAAATTCGAACCATATTCCTCTCTTGGGATTCTGCCCTCAAACCTGCTCTCGACGTTAGAATAAATTGAAGAGTGCAACATCCCGTAATTTGAAACATTGCTTATTCAACAGTTAAAAAGAACAAGAGAATCATTTCTCCGAGTAACGAAGGCACTGAAATGGAAGAAAACCAGCAAAGAAATAAAAGCGGATGTGCACCCGACACCTGAACATGAGTTACGACAACCCTAAGCTATTTGGATCAATTGTTTCATTTCATGTATATTTAGGCCTTAAAAAGCCTCATTGGGTAGCAGTCAATTGATTTCTTTTCCTCGATGACCGCCGAAAAAACTGAAACGAGCTCACCTACCAGCCGCTTTACGGGATTGTGGGCTCACAATCTTTTCCATTTTCAGGGAGGAGTTTTCAGGGATAACAAAAGGGGATCACAACTCAAATCATCCCACCTTCCTTGTCCCTCAGGGGATGAATAATGAGCGGCCCTTTTGAGTCAGTTCCACAAATTAATTTAATTAATTATTCTACCCTATGTCATGACAACAATTAACAATTGGTTCATACGTCAGTGTGCGTTCATCGAGATATGAAGCACGCAGGAAGTTTGGAGAGCACGAAAGATGCGTAAGAGTTGCTCGAGGCGTAGCCGAGGGATCTCGAGGGATATGCTTGCTGACGTCATGAGCGTGCACAATAGGAATGTGAAGCACGCTCGCGCAATTGAATTTGATTAGACAAATTTACTAGATATGTTATAAAACGATTTGATGAATGATTTATCCAGTGAGGTTTAATTGGGTGAAACTAACAGATTGTGCGAAAGTACGACAATAGCTCGTAGTTGTCATTTAACCTGGTTCGCCTGGGCTCACAGTAAATGTTTGCGTAATTCGATGTTTAAAGTACAATAAAGTAGTTTTCAATTGAATTGTTTCGCTTTATTTCTTACTGAAATTGGCCATAATACCTTGCACCACTACCCCTACCGCATCCTTTCGGCGATGTACGTTGGATAACAATTGTTGAATATTCTTCAGTATAATGTAAAAAAGGTGTGAACAAGTCTGACCCCAGGATTCTGTAAAACATCCATGCTTGACTAGTTTACACTATTATTTGTATGCTGTGGCTTAATGGTGGAGTGGCACTTCTTGCGCAACATCGATGGAGCTGACATCCCAAATTCTGTGTCGAACTCTCTAAACTAAAGCGTTCCTCAGGTATGACAAGACAAACTTTATTATTTCATACTGACCTCATGTTTTCTTATTAAGTACACTAATAACTTGAACCGTTTCAGCGGTTTATAGAAAGAGCAGGTGGAGGGGTTTTCCTGGAAGAGAGGCTTGTTAGAAACTTTTCTCACGTGGAGGACTTGCTAGAAAGAAAAGGGAACAAGAGGATGTTCAGGGCACATGTTCAGGGCACATGTTCAGGGCACATGTTCAGGGCACATGTTCAGGGCATATCTATAATCTCTTGGGAATTTTTAGTTAAAAAGTCTTAGAGGTCTAACCAGTGAAAGCCTGTGAAATTTTGGTGTTGCTCCTGTCTTACAAGATGCCATGCTATACAGGCAGCTCAGTCGGTTGGAATCTGCGAGAAAGGTCTATTTTACAGGTTAGGATCGACAATTTCTCGAAAGTCGAAAGGATCTACCTTCACTTCACAGTAAACTCCAGCTCTCTCACCCACTTGAGAGAGGCGTCTAATGTGAGTTAGGATTACAATCCTGAGTGGCCTTCATTAATAACAAGTATTAAAAGTTTTCTTACCTACAGCATCCATATGGGAACACAACTGAGCTAAAAATCTTGCAATAAACTTGCGTCTCACAAAAAACCTTAAAATGCTAGCCTTAAACCAGTTTAAGAGATCAGGTGCTCAGAAAATACACGGAGGAGTCAGTTTTAATGGAAGTTCGTAGTCCAAAATTCAGCTGAGAATTCTCTGTGGTCTCACATAGAAACCATTACAATTCACAACTTCTAAGAGAAGTCGACAGGAGCTTTGTCCACTTTCCCCCTTGGCTCAGATGACCTCGAACTTCCTTGCATTTGGGATGAACTGTTTCTAATCCTTACTTGTATTTGTTGCAGTTGCCTCCTTGACTCTAGTGACAAGTGATCGTAAGTACTGATAATCTTTTTATATTTCTATATTTTAATGAATAGTTTTGTTTCGTATTTAAGTCGACAGGGTTTCTTACTTATTACTAACGATAATGATTGAGTTGGTGCGTAGCACATTTTCAATTCGACATTGCTAAAACTTTTATCATTTTTAAAGACATGGTAACAACAAGTATAAAAAACAATTTCAAGTTCTTCATTATCCAGTTCTTTCGTCTACAGTAATAAATCGATAGAGTGACTAAAAACTCCTCTCTTTTTCAGCCTGCAACCCTACTGGAGAATCAGTTAATGCTACTAGTGGTCACATTTCCAGCCCCAATTTTCCCGACAACTATTTAACTGACTGACAATACTTTTAACGTTAGTTAACATTTATTCACCGAAGTGGAGGTGAATAGTGGTAGATATTTACCGAGCCGAAAAGTGGCGAAGTGAGTATCCAGCACTTTTACCCACAAAGACAGGTGACTACTTATTATTCATTTTTTTACTATAAACCACACAGATAGCAAAAAAATACGTTTACTCCTTACAATATACCGAAAAATGGTCGGAAATTAATTATTTGGCGCGCGATTTAGGTAACCGGTTCGGAGGTGAATGTTACTTGCTATTCAAAACCGAACCAGCCAATTAGGGCGCGAAAACACTTTTCACTTGTGTGGTATTAATACTACTGAATTTAAAAAATAATTGATAAGAGGATAAAAAGTAGTTAGCTTTTTTAAGTTTAAAAAGCAAATATAAATTATTTGAATGGAATAGCTGATCTTTCGCCAAACGTGCCTTAACCCATTAAACGAACTCCATGTCGATAAGCTCATCCGGCAGGCTGACAATCAGTTCTTCCAAATATTTCGGTGGTGTGAGCGTTTGAACGTTTTAAGCTCGCGATCGTTCTGAATGGTTTATCCGACCGGCCATGTTTGATTTGGAGTTAGAGTGGCCAGTGGGGGTAAGGGGAAGGGGAAGGGTGAGAAAGGTGATTTTCACTCCCCTACCTCCCCTACCCCCTTCCTTATTTTTGACCGTTGACCGTCGACCGCCTCCTTGGTACAAATTTCTTTTTCTCCCCACCGTTCCGCTGCCGTTAAAAACAAAGATGGCGGCCATAAAAATTCTGAGCACTCGCCCGCCAGAATTACCCCTGCTCTCCGCGCTAACGTAACATGGAATCTATTTGTTAAATAGATCTAACCTGTACCCAGTGTAACAAGTCATGAGATTTACTATTTTCTTGTTATTTTTTCAAAGGAATTTGATCGTATCTTTAGTTATTTAGTATCGATTGACGTAAACATACCCACTGGAACCGATTTGTTTTAATAAATAGATCATGCTTCTATGACATGATTGTCTGAGCATTTCTCTCTCTTTCTGTAATTTATGTTACCTGGAAACCAACAGTACATAGCAAGGGCTATTGTTTTCAGCATATGTTTTGGTTACAAGCCTTCTCCTGAATGGATTGAAACATGTGATCCGGAAAAACTAGTTTGCGATACACAATATTTTTAAGAGTTTCAGGACTCCATATGTTGAGTAAGTATTCTAAATATGTAAAATCAAATAAATCGGACGTTCAATATATTTTCCCTGGCTTGCTGTATATTACTCTCATGACTGCTATGCACGATTGCATCCATACAAGAACTTGCACCAGCAAAGTCCAGCAGAGGCATATTGTGAAAATGGCGGCAAATTTGAACGTAATCGAAAAAATTATTACAGGATTCGCAATTAGATCAGTTCAAGAACAAGGTTTGTTGGGTCATGAGTACTGTCGGTTGACAAAGAAAAAAGTTTTAGACTGCAGGTGGCACAAGAAAGGGGTAATAGAATTCAAGTTTATGAAGAAACCGTGTGCTATGTGCATGTGAAGTAGACTGAGGTCGAAAGGTTACATCATTTCTATTTTCGTCGACGGGAACGCGTTTGTTTTTTTCGAGGTCTGGAGTTTCGTCGAGTGGAATACGCTGGCATCTCAGTGGTTGACAATTCCAAGATTCTCGGGGTTTTAAAGCACGCAGAAAAGCAATATGAATTCTATATGGGCATTGCAATTTTTTTGTGAGAATATGTAAGTGAATTTTAGTGACCAAAAGATACAATAGTCTTTGAGAAACGTGACCGAAGATGTGAACATCAATGGCTCTGATTTCAAATGTGTGATATTCCGATGGACAATAACAGAGGAGAAATATGGTTACCATATATTGTTCTGTTATCGTTCAATATTTTTCTGTTATCGTTCAATATTTTTCTGTTATCGTTCAATACATTTGGCAAAGGGCTACTTGATTAACAGTCTTCCCCTCTGAACACAAAAGACTTCAAAGTTGTTTCAGCGGTTCTTCTTATCAAAATGATGTCCATTTCAAAAATAAAGTTTGACATGCATGCCGTCTCGATACTACTTCGCGGAATTTTGAACAAATTTTTTTCTTTCAATCTTTGTATTTCCAGTACTGTTTTAACCTAATCACCTTCTTGTGTTGAAATCAGGACCGGGTTCAGAGCTAACTCCAAAATTAACATGTAAAAATTAACAAAGTTTTTAAATCCCTACGTACAGTTATCTCACTTCTCCGACTGGTGAACTCATCTGATAGTAAGTACTGTTAGTCGGCGGCATTTACTATTATTTAGGCAATTTTTGTTTCCCAAGGATGCTTTATGATCATCAGATATGACATGGGAATGGACAGATATAGCTGAAAGCATGAAACCATGAAAAATGGCGCCATGAATTGGTTAACAATTGCTCGAGCATCGTGCGCTGATGTCCTTGTTTGTGCTATAACGTGTCGATATTCGTAGGGGATGCATATGATATTCGTGAGGATGTTTTCAACAAGCAGAGCAGTCTTTCCTAAACTTGTCAAAGCATATCTATCACTGAGCATTCTGTAGACCTTTCAAGGATTAAATTTGTATATTTCTGCACGTTTTGACTTGAATACCATAAATTCACCCATACAAGCTAATTTGAAGGCCTGTATGGGGTTAACTGATAAGTGACAAATGGCAAAAATTTTAACTGGCAACTGGCAAATCGTTGGAAATCTAACTGACAACTTACATTTGTGGTGGGCTTTTACTGACAGTTGGCAAAAGACCGGATCGCCCGAAATATCCTAAAAAACTGGATGTAAAATCAGGAAAGTTGATTTATTTTGTTCAATAAAAGTACGCTTTTTAATACGCATCAGCAAGAGTACGCGAGAGTGTCATATTTTGTTAATAATTGCCGTATGGACCATCCACATCAAGGTCATATGTCACATATCGGTTGTATTGTCTTTGATACCCAACTCGATCGTCAGATTACGCGATGGCCGTCAATGCTGGTATTTTAAAAGCTGTTGTAAGCTTTTATCGAATTGATTCGGAAACGGCATTTGAGCGTCACGTAAGCCGTATTCCTACTAAATGTAAACACCGTATGGACGCTGAAAAAGCACCTTATTTCATTCCTTGGCTTATGGAGTTGTTCAGTAAATATGGCCTCGGAGATTTTGATGTGAAACTTTATCCCATGGCTCCGAAATCAGGGGGGACGAGCAACAATTTTGCCTTAACTACGAACGAGCGATGGGATCTGGAGCTTCCTACCATACTGGCTGGAACAGGAAGCGAATTAAACAGTATGTATTGGAATGGTTGGGTATTTGGTATTGATATAAATGTATCAGTTAAAAGCCTGCTCTGTAGTGTAGAACACCTATAGATACCGATTTATAAGCATTAAAGCATGAAGCGCACGTCTCTTCTAGATGCCGTAAACAAAGAATCGTATGTACATGACAACATCACAAACACCGTTTCTGAGGTGAAACAACGGCACAGTATAAAGGAAACCACAGCAACAAACGGCCCTGAAGGAACTGTGTCTCATAAAATTCAAGTCTCACTTAAACTTCTCGAAGAAGGAATGCGCTGCCTGCACAACAGCATAGCTTCAATTAACAACGATTATCTTGAAGACATTGAATTGTGCACGTTACTCACAATTGTTGTGGAGAATCTATACGTAGTCTCCCATTTTAAGGATGAAACCTTCACCGCATTGCCGTATTCCCAAGACTTTGGAATAATTACCAACCAACTATTTTGCTCATGAAAAATCCTACTATCGTGTTCCCCACAGCACCACAGAGTTTGCAAGTGTCAACTTTATATATGCGACCGCTACCTTCAGAGGAGATCAACCCCGAGACTGAAAGTGCTATGAAAGAATCGGGAGTGGAAGCGTAGAAGAGGACAGTGGGGGTTTTTCCTTGCCCTACTTTTGAAGGATCCCCTCGTCAAGGAGAGAAGGAGAAATGAACTAGTTTTTTACTGACAACGTCAGTAACGTCAGAGCACATTTTATGGCTCGACAACAACGACACTGGCGACAAGTTCGTTTTCTCTGAGGTAAAAAATAAAAGACTTGTCTCTATTAGCAAGCCTAATGCTTGTGTTTGTGTTCACTCGTTTATAGCTTTTCCGACTGCCTCAAGCTGATGCTAAACTTAAAGGAAAACTGTTCATTACAAGATATCAAATAAATTTTCTCTCTCTGATATTCTTGATGGAACTATGTAGCTCCAAATGCAATGTCAGTGGCTGCTTTTGCAAACTTGAGGTCGAACTCAAACCTGTGAGCACGTAGATTGCAAAATCTGTCAAAAGACGACCAAAAAATATGATGCCCATCTTGTCAGGTTTAATGGGCTAAGTCACGCAATTCGAAGTAATGTAACAATCACGAGCAGATAGGAACTCACTGTACACCATTATAGACCGCGTGCTTATTGACGAGATCATTACTGATGCTTCCGGTTTGAGATCTCACAAGTTCCCTCAAGAGGAAGCGGATAGAATTGAACGACTGTTGAAAGATGACATTGCCTCTGACGACGAACTCGTCGAAAATGAAGAGGTATCCGATGAGGATTCTACTGATGAACCTCCTAAACGTGCGTTTGTAAGCACCAGGTTGGGGAATTCAGCAACTCGCTTACAGCTGTTTTGATTTATAACCAGACGTGTTGAGGACACTCTTTGCTAGTTCAAAATGGGTAAACTGGATAAACGGGCAGGGTCACGTGTTTCTTATCAGCCGAATTATGAACTCTTAAAATGAAAATGGAAATATAACAATCACATCGCCGAAATCACGGGAACTCAATAAAGGAGGAGATTTAAAGCTTTGTAATTTTCACGTTCGTACTAATTGATATCAATTTTGATTTAATTAATTTAGTGTTTGTTAAGTTTATCTTCGATAACAGTCCGCTTTGATCTCCTCCTATTTTTAACACCTGTGTCTATTTTTTTTCGGCTTTTACCTTTTTTTCTGACGTTCTTTTGACGTTTTAAGCTGTTTTTGAAATGTGTCAGTTGATTAGAGAAACAACATCCTTCAAAATCAATTTCTCCAAATTTATTCTACTATTACTCGATCATAATCGATCTACAAAGAAACTGCTTCGCAGCATTTGTATAACCCTTTTTACAGTTCCCGGCGCCATATTAGATTAGTAGCCGCGCACATACGATAACGAGGCTGGGGTTGATCCGGCGGTTCTTTCAAACAGCTGATCTACTGACATTTCACGTTCTAATGCACTTTTCAATGCGATTTCTCCCTTCAAAATGGTTTTAACACAACGATATGAAATTTCCGTCATTAGATGACATCCAGAAACTCAAAGCATTAGATCTCAGGGAGACTTTAAAGTCTAATTCAGAATCGGTGGGCGGAATTAGAGCCGACTTTGTGTCGAAAGTTTATACTGTGCTGATGTGACACGTCCTCCCATCGAGTAGAACCGAGAACTTCTTACAGGTATCCAGGACCTATAACAAAACCAGAGCGACTTCAAATACGACGCAACTATGGTAAGGATTCAGCCCTTTGATGGTCGAGCGATCTCCGTGATTTACCTGTGATAAATTTCATTCAGCTTTACGATTACCCCGTTGTGTCCAAACGAAAATATCGCCACATCGTGTTGAGAGGAACGCATCACGATGAGCTGAAATCCTATCAGTTCTTCTTCGAAGAAAACGTGAAAAAACTGGAGGGCAAAATTTTTTAAAACAAAACTTATGTAAGGGAAAATGTTTTCACTCGATGAAGAAAACACCTTACAGAGCTGTTCTGGAGTTCTCACCTATGTGTGATGTGTTACGCGCAGCGTGTACGTACTCTGCTGTTCTCGGTCTCCAAGTAAAAGGAAAATGCAACCACATCGGAGGAGTGCTGTTTGTTTTTCAGGATTTTACAAGAAGAAGGTTCCAAAATAACCCAAAGCCATTAACCAGCACGCCGCGGCTCTCAGTGTGAGTGATACCCCGCAACCAAAGAGTGGCAGCGAAGCCAATCGACAAAGTATTGATTAGAAAGATTCCAGTTTTTCAATAATAATCACGGAGGAAAACAAATTCAAAATTTACAACAGTATAAAAGGTTTGGAATTCGCTCTTTTTTTTAAATAGAAATACAATGCGCTTACGACCATACCTCGAGGACGACCATACCTCGAGGACGACCATACCTCGAGGACGACCATACCTCGAGGACGACCATACCTCGAGGACGACCATACCTCGAGGACGACCATATCTCGCGGACGAGAAGGAGCCAAGTGGGAATCCTCTCCTCCCCTCTAATATCTCGCATCTTTTTTCTTTCATTTAAACTCTCGCAGAAGAATTATCCAAATGAAACTCTTTATGTCGAAAGCATACAGCACTTTGTGTCGACCTCTTCGTACATACCATTATCTTATGACTCAAGAACTGAAATTGTCAGACTCGTCAATGACGTCAAGGTCTCGCTAGCCTTTATTCCGTCTGTTGCCTTTCAGCTTGTCTTCGTATTTCCGCAGTTAAATACGAAACACAACTGACTTATGTCGCTCTGTTGATTTCAACTTCATCGATTCTTCAGCGGTAAGAAGATCGAGCTTCGTTAAAATAGAACAAGAAGTTTGGATACCATCATGATTTCAGCCTGGATCCTGATTACATTTTGTGGTGAGTGAGAGTTCTTTCATGCGAATGATTAATGCGCAAATTTCACTTCACTGAACATACGTGCAACAAAGGGAGGTAATTCTTGTCACATCGTACGAGACAAATTAAATGCCAAGTCATGCTCATTGAGGAATTCAAAACACTTGATCGCTCGCTGAACAGGTGTAGACATGAACAAAGGTACTTTGCATTCTTAGGCTACTTTATTTCAAGGAATATTGAATCGTTTCGTATCAAGAAATGGTCCATTGTTTCGGGTCAACTTTTCCATTAAGCATCAAATAAAAGTCCTGAGTAATTGGTAGTCCTGAGGGGCGGAAAAGCTTGTAACTGATCGAGAAAATTATCGGAGTGACAATTTTGCTGCATAGGGGGAGTGGGTTGTGAAATTATGCGCTAGTAAAATCAATCTCCATTGGTGTACCCAAGGGTAGACTTGACCCTCGTTTAACGCATCGAGCCAAAGATTCGCAAATTCAAAAATAATTAAACTCATCCGTATTGCAGTGACTCATTTAAACCACCTCTCTCTATATGTAAGTCAAGTGGAGATTTGTTTCTGTCACTCAAATAGACAGAAAACGTTAAATCGATGAATAAGTTATTTCTGACACGAGAGGAAGTTAACATCAACAATTGATGATAAAATGTAGCGACAACGCCGGCAAGTATATATCACTGAACATTTTAACTTGACTGCACATTCATTGAAAATAGCGATTCACGTATGAATTTTTGCCAAAAGGTGACTTTTATTTCATAACTGTTTATTTTTACACCAAGAATATGAAAAATTCCTGAAAAGACAGTAAATTCCGAAACCGAGACAATTTCACCAACGGTTCACCATATGATTTCAGTCGTTGTACTCGGATTCTTGCAAGGTGTTATTTACGACATTGGAATTTTGTTTTACAGTTAAGATTCGCTCTTTTACATTTGTTTCTTGTATGATATCAACAATTATACCGAGATGTTTTCAAACGGTTGTAAAAATACTTTTTCCGCTCACATTGATAACTCTGAGTTTTGAAACTTCAATATCCCCACTGGGTAACCCGAGACTGACTGTCGTCCGTCCCCGGGGGAGAATTTGAACCGAAAGTGACAAGTCTTTCTAGCGGAAGACAAGGTTTTATCTCTTATTATAGAGGGTGTTAAAGGTACAGAGTTCACGTTCGCGGGCGGATGGCTCAGAAGAAGAGGTCTACAAGTTACTGATAAATTTTAAAGCTTGGTCAATGAGAAGAAAGTTACGGTCGCCGATTTTGCCTCGTATTAAAAAATTGACTATTAAATCCAGCACTTGAGTAAGACATTTGAACACCATCTTGGCTCGGCGGGGGAGGAGGATTTGAATAAATCAGTTTTCAAAAGTTCAAATGCCCTGAGGTATACCCGGGAAGATGTTGAAACTTCCACTTCATCGACGCATTACTCTCGCTGCCTTTTGAAGGAGACCCTCGTCTATAAGAAAAAACCCAAAACTTTGAAGAAATGAGAGACTTTGAGGCTGAAACGAAAAGCACTGAAAGAAAGTCATTGAGACAAAAGCTAACGAGATTTCGAGATCGGATGAACACTTTGTGAAACCTGGTGTCGCAATTTTTGGGACAGGAAAAGTGGGAGGGGAGGGTGTTTAAAAAACGCACTGTCGGGAGCCAACAAGAAGTCATATAATTTCTTCTCGCTTTGATGAATATTGCGTAAAGTCTCTTTTTGGTTGGTAATTGTTGAACAGAAGCTTTTTTCATAAATTTTAACGACAATTCCGTGAAGTGGCAGTGGGGTTTTCAGTGCTTGCACAGCATTTAGAGAATTTCTATGCTCTTTCATTTCTTTTATTTAAACTTTTTTAAATGATGCAGACTCATCAATGACGTCAACGTCACACTAGCCTTTATTCGGTCTATTGTCTTTCTGCTTGCTTCCATATTTCCGCGGTTAAATACGACTCACAACTGACTTATGTCGCTTTGTTGATTTCGACCTCGTCGATTCTTCAGCGTGAAGAAGATCGAGCTTCGTTAAAATAGAACAAGAAGTTTGAATACCATCATGATTTCAACCTGGATCTTGATTACATTTTTTGGTGAGTGAGAATTCTTTCATGCGAATGATTAAGACGCAAATTTCACTTCACTGATCATACGTACAACAAATGCATCTAGGAGTCACATCTGTTTGCTTTTACAGGCCAGAGGTTTGAACTATTATTCTGAACTTGATTTTGCTCTGTCTGCCGACTTCTAATCGCTAATAATCAAACCGTGCAAGTCAAATTAAAGGTCAATTCTTGCCCAAACTGATAGTAGATCGTTCGCAGAATAGGTTTAGACATGAATAAAGGTACTTTGCATTCTCAGGCTACTTTATTTCAAGGAATATCAAATCGTTTTATACCGTCACACGCAAATGGAGATTTGATTCTTACACTCAAATAGACAGAAAACGTTAAATCGATGAATAAGTTCTTTCTGACACGAGAGGAAGTTAACATCAACAATTGATGATAAAATATGACGACAACGCCAGCAAGTATATTTCAACATTTTCACCTGACTGCACATTCATTAAAAATAGCGATTCACGTATGAAGTTTTGCCAACAGGTGACTTTTATGTCCTAGTTTTTTATTTTACACCAGGAGCCATGAATACGAAAAATTCCTGATAATACTAGATTCAGTATAATCCGAAACCGACGCAATTTCATCCACGGTACACAATATGAATTCGGTCGCTGTACTCGCATTCTTACAAGGTGTTATTTACGACACTGGAATTTTGTTTTACAATTAAGATTCGCTCTTTTACGTTTGTTTCTTGTATGATATCAACGATTATACCAAGATGTTTTCAAACGGTTTTTACAAGTACTTTTTCCGCTCACATTGATAACTCTGAGTTTCGAGACTTCAATTTCTAAAAATTGACCATCAAATCCAACACTTCTTTCAGATCTTACGTATGCAGTAGGTAACAATAAGTCTATAAGTTAATGGCGTTAAGTCTGATTTCCATCCCGTCTTCTCCGGTGTACTTTAAGGATCCATATTAGGAGCTCTACTATTTCTTATCTATATCAATGTTATCCCTAAGTCAACTACTTACTTTTCTAGTAAGTTTCAGGAGACAAATCACGTCTCACGCTTGTTCATAAATTCACGAATCTCGCTCTTCTCTCCGTTAAATTCACGCGTCACATACGTATTTTTTGATGTCTCACACGCACACATAAAAATTTAATCAGTTTGCCTCAGATCAGTTTAAGCGGGTGTTAAAGAGGCTCAAAAAATATGAGATATTAACAAGTTAAAAATCAGCTCAGAATTCTTTGTGGTATCATGAATAGATCTATCGCAGCTTAGGGAGTTTTCTATGCTGTCCCCTTTTGCTCAGATGACCTCAAACTTTTTAGCATCTGGAATGAACTGTTTCTACTACTTACGTTGAGACACGTGTTCACATGTTCGTTCTTTGTATTTGTTGCAGTTGCCTCCCTGACTCTGGTGACAAGTGATGGTAAGTATAAATGTTCGTCTTACATGTCTGCATTTTAATCGACAGTTTTCGTCTTAAGTCAACTAGAATTCTCATTCTTAGTAAGGTATAGTATCGAAGGTGCTAGTTTGCAATAAAGTTTCAATTTCTATTTGCTTGAATTCTTTTGTTTGCAAGAAGAGACCAAAAGAGTAACTGAAAGATACCTTTTTTTTCAGCCTGCATCTCTCCTGGAGAATCCATTAATGCTACTAGTGGTCACATTTCCAGCCCCAATTTTCCCAACAACTATGACAAAAACAGGATTTGTACCTGGAATATCACAGTACCCCGTAAGAAGATCATCAAAGTGATCTTCTTGAGCTTTACCCTGGTAGCAGGTGAAAACGATGACTGTGCTGGAGCGGCAGCAGATAGTGCCCGAGTCTTTATCACAAACGTTGCCTCTCATGGAGGAAATCCTGACGACTTTAAGATCTGTGGTCAAAAGCTTCCCCCTCCTGTGTACTCCGAGGGAAACTTCATTCAAGTGAGATTTGAATCTCATGCCGGCCCTGAAAACAAAGGGTTCAATGCAACCTTTGAGGCGATAGATGGAGATTCACGTAAGAGCTTTTTCTTCAGGGGTAGTTTATAAAGGAAGTATAGAAATGTACTTAGCATGTACCCTATTGAACTAAGCGAGAATTATGTTGAGTATAACCTGAAAATAATGAGGTAGACAATCTTTGAACAGCTATAGTCTGTAGAAAAAAAATTGAATGTATTAAAGCCTTTCACACGGACGCAAGCTCTTTATATTTCATGTCAGTTACATTGATTTATGTTTAAACCCGTCAACATACGGAAAAGGAGCTGTAGACGATATTGGAAATCAACCAGTTAGCCACACTGGAGTATAAAAATCAAAACTAAACCAGTTTTCGATGCCTGACACAGTCTTTGTTACTCTTAGTAGGCGGTATTAAAAATCATCTAGTGGACCACCGTGGACTGTAAACCTCATTAAAACTTAAACAGTTTTCGGAGAAAAAGAAGCTTCCTTAAGATTTTTCTTTCAATAAATTAAGTTTCTTATAGTAAGTAAGATGCATTTTACTAAAGCTGGCAGTCTTTGTTACTCTTTTCAGTGTGCCCAGCAGAAATGATCCTCGATGAAACATCAGGTTATTTCTCCTCTCCCTTTCATCCAAGAAACTATCCATTCAACCAGACATGTAGTTGGAAGATTATGGGGAAACTAGGATACCGTGTTGAGCTCACAATACCAGACTATAATCTACAACGCTGTAATGGCACTGCTTGCTTGT